>NC_135809.1:42891931-43159037 GCF_964213995.1 Mustelus asterias | reverse complement strand
CGACCACAGTCAGTAAGGATAGGCAACAACACCTCCTCAGCGATCATCCTCAACACCAGTTCCCCACAAGGCTGTGTTCTCAGCCCCCTACTATACTCCTTATACACCTATGACTGTGTGGCCAAATTCCCCTCCAATTTGATTTTCAAGTTTGCTGACGACACCAATGTAGTGGGTCAGATCTCAAACAATGACGAGACAGAGTACAGGAATGAGATAGAGAATCTGGTGAACTGGTGCGGCAACAATAATCTCTCCCTCAATGTCAACAAAACTAATGAGATTTTCAACGACTTCAGAAAGCGTAAAGGAGAACATGTCCCTGTCTACATCAATGGGGACGAAGTAGGAAGGGTCAAGAGCTTCACACTTTTAGGTGTCCAGATCACCAACAACCTGTCCTGGTCCCCCCCATGCCGACACTATAGATAAGAAAGCTCATCAACGCCTTTACTTTCTCAGAAGACTAAGAAAATTTGGCATGTCAGCTACAACTCTCACCAACTTTTACAGATGCACCATAGAAAGCATTCTTTCTGGTTGTATCACAGCTTGGTATGGCTTCTGCTTGGCCCAAGACCGCAAGGAACTACAAAAGGTCGTGAATGTAGCCCAATCCATCACGTTGACTCTGCCAATACATCCCGCTGCCTCGGCAAAGCAACCAGCATAATTATGGACCCTACACACCCCGGACATTTCTTTTCCACCTTCTTCCGTTGGGAAAAAGATACGAAAGTCTGAGGTCACGTACCAACCGACTCAAGAACAGCTTCTTCCCTGCTGCAGTCAAACTTTTGAATGGACTTGCCTTGCATTAAGTTGATCTTTCTCTACACCCTAGCTATGACTGTAACACTACATTCTGCACTCTCACGTTTCCTTCCCTATGAACGGTATGCTTTGTCTGTATAGCAGGCAAGAAACAATACTTTTCACTGTATGTTAATACATGTGACAATAATAAATCAAATCAAATCAAGTGTGAGGTCATGCATTTAGGGAGGTCAAACAGTTGTAGGGAATACACAATAAATGGGAATATACTAAGAAGGGGAAATGGAGTGAGAAATCTTGGCGTACAAATACACAGGTCCCTAAAGGCAGCAGTTCGAGAAGACAAGATTGTAAAGAAAACATATGGAATGCTCTCCTTCATTGGCAGAGGTACAGAATATAAAAGTAAGGATATAATGTTGGAATTATATAAAACACTGGTGAGGCCACAACTGGAGTATTGTGTGCAGTTCTGGTCATCATATTATAGGAAGGACATAATTGCTCTGGAGAGAGTGCAGAGGAGGTTTACAATAATGTTCAGGACTAGAAAAGTGTAGCTATGAGGAGAGATTGGATAGGTTGTGGTTATTTTCCTTGGAACAAAGAAAGCTGAGGGATCATTTGATAGAGGTGTACAAAATTATGAGGGGAAGAAGTAATGTGGAGATGATAAAATTGTTTCCCTTGGGGGAGAATTCTAGAACCAGGGGACATAGATTCAAGTTAAGTGGCAGTAATTGTAGAGGGAACATGAGGAAGAACTTCTTGACACAAAAGGTGGTAACTGTCTGGAATTCGCTGCCCGAGTTGGTGGTGGAGGCATAGACCCTAAACTTTTTTAAGACGTACCTGGATCTGCATCTTAAGTGCTGAAAACTACAGGGCTATGGGCCGGGTGCAGAGTGCTGGGATTAGAAAGGGCACCTGAATGTTCCTCGTCTGGCATGGACAAGATGGGCCGAATGGCCTCCTGTGCTGTAACTGTTTTCTGGTTCTAAGAGCCAGAAAGGGTAGCTTTGCGGTGTTCTCTTCAGAAGCAAAGGTTTCCCATCTGCGTCATGCTCCCTGATCCTGCCTCCAGCTGACCCAAGGCTGATCACTAAGCAGCAGAGAACACCCCCCCCCACCCCACTCTCCACCTGGGTGGGGAAAGGACATAAGGGTAGAGGGATGTTATGGGGGATCATCAATAGATTTCCCTGTGGGTCCCGTTGAATATGAGCTCCCCTATTAGGCGAATGGAGGCTCGCCCAATAGAGAAGGAGGAGCGGGGAGTTTGAAACCAACTGGCTCCACTCAGGCCAGCAGTTGATAGACTAGGGACTGATCTGCACTCTGTAACCGTTGAACGGTGCCCAGATATCACTGTAAATCAAGTGGTGACGGAAGACTGACCTCGGTAAGATTATTACACCTTTCTTATTCCTTTCTAATGCTTCTCCTGGATTCAATTTGCCGCCAGTATCATGATTGGTGGCTGGCTGCTCCTGCTCCTTATTTGCGGAAGGATATATTGGCCTTGGAGGGAGTGCAGAGAAGGTTCACCAGGTTGATACCGGAGATGAGGGGTGTTGATTATGAGGAGAGACTGAGCAGATTGGGTTTGTACTCATTGGAACTTAGAAGGCTGAGGGGGGATCTTATAGAGACCTATAAGATAATGAAGGGGCTGGATAGGGTAGAGGTGGAGAGATTCTTTCCACTTAGAAAGGAAGCTAGAACTAGAGGTCACAGCCTCAAAATAAAGGGGGGTCAGTTTAGGACAGAGTTGAAGAGGAACTTCTTTCAGAGGGTGGTGAATCTCTGGAATTCTCTGCCCACTGAAGTGGTGGAGGCTACCTCGTTGAATATGTTTAAATCACGGATAGATGGATTCCTGATCGGTAAGGGAATTAGGGGTTATGGGGATCAGGCGGGTAAGTGGAACTGATCCACTTCAGATCAGCCATGATCTTATTGAATGGCGGGGCAGGCTCGGGGGGCTAGATGGCCTACTCCTGCTCCTATTTCTTATGTTACAATAGGCTCAAAAGGCTCATAGCCTCACTGAAATGCAAGTAAATATAACCCTTCAAGCTGAGGCTTTAAAGATTGTTGTAAAATTTGGTCATCCCATCCCTCCATTGTGTCTGAGCCTGCAGCTCATAACAGGGAGGAATAGCTTTCACCTGGACATTTAATGGATATGCAACAATGTGATGCTGAAAAAAAAGATATCCTCCTCTGGAATCATGACGAATAGAATTTCATCTAATCCAAAGCCTACAACTCCAACTTTATTTAAATTAGAAGAATTATTTGACATCAGATTAGGGTTATACATAATAGGAAGACTGTGGCAAATGCAAGAAAAAATGAATAAACTTGTCGGATGAGTGTGCAAATGGCAAATTAATTTTAATGTAGATAAGTGTAAGGTGGTGCATTTTTGTAGAATGCTGCACTCTTTGGAAAATAAGAGTCTAAATAGAGCAGTGGAGATAAGGGAGCAAGTGACAAACATTCACAAATCATTAAAAGTAGCGAGGCCATAAAAATGCCAATAAATCATTTGGTATAATTTCTAGACAAGTTGAATCCAGTTATCCAAAGTTATGCTAAACTTTTATATACTCTTGGTTGGCCATATTTACAGTATTGTGTACAGTTTTAATCTTGATAAATCAGGAAAGACTAAATAAGGCGAGGCTCTTTTCTCTAGAAAAGGGAAGTCTGAGGGTGATCTAATGGAAGGGGTTAATTTATGAAGGGGTTTGATAGGTAGATTTAAATAAATATTGTCAGAGACCAGTTGGGCCAAATGACCTGTTTCCTTGTTAATGACCTACAATGTGAGTAAGAATTGTGTCTGTTATCTGTTACTATTCACGAGTGTAATACTTTGTATTCTCATTTGTATAATTTGAAATACCTTGAAGAACTGTCACAGTGACCTGAGCTGCTTAAAACAACATTTGAAGTGTTTAATGAATTAACATACTTTTAATGAATCCTGTTGGAGGGCACAGTCAAATTTCAAGTGTGTATTCAATTTCTCACATTCAGCTGATGATTTTCAACTTTTCAATGTGGGCATTTAATACTTGTGTTTAAGACTAAAACAAAGGATTTATGCCCGGATTATATGGTAAAAAAGATAAAACTTTACCTTGATCAAAATGTGTAATTTTCTTTGCTTGTTGTTCCAGTTGTTTGGAGAGAGGAAGTATGTGGGAGCATAACTAAGTGGAGCCTTGGTAGGCTACAAGAAGGACTTGCAAATAAGGGGGGAAATATTAACAGAATTTGTCAAAGTTTCAGTTCCGGCGAGAAAACTGGTGTGGAGTACAGCTCTCCAGTTCCACTTGTCTTTATTCTCCCAGAATATTTGATCGCTAAAAAAAGAGTGGCTGGGGTTTGCCATGTCACTCTGAGGGGTGGGGGGTGATCATTGCTGGCATTGACCCCCGCCACTACCCCCCCCCCCCCCCCCCCCCCCCCAAACACACACACACAAAAGATAATCATCACCGACATCCCCATACCCCCTCAGTGCCCGGGCTCCCCACCACCACACATAAAAATGAACCGTCCCCCTCATGGGATCCCACTACAGGCCCCCAGCAGTACCCTTAGGCACAGGTTGGCACCCACACTGTGCCAAGGGCATTGCCAGGGCAATGCCTGGCCATGTCTCTCTCCCCCAGAGGCTACATTTTGCACCTCCGGTGGGATCCCCTCAACAAGGTTACATTTTTAAAAGCCTGTCAAGAACTTTGCCAACACGACATGAATATTTAGCGAGGGAGGATAATTTGGCGAGGGGACTAGTTCATCATATGGAAATTTATTACAAAGTATTAAAATCAGGTTCTCACTCATTATGGGCTTGAACCTGGTTACATCATTGGCGAGGGCCAATTAAAGTTGGAAAGCAAGGTCATGCCAGAGTGAACTATGCTTCTCGAAACTCATGGGATTTTGACCCCACTCCATTGATATCACGCATCCCCCCCCTCCCAAAGGTCTGAGGAGCAGCTAAGAAATTCTTCAGTGTTGGAACTGAAAACAACCCAAATATATGATGCTCGAAGCAAATTTGAAGGAAAACATTAAATAGCCCATTCTGCAAGAATTTTCAGGATAACTATGTACTGCACAGGAACGAGACAGCTTAGGAAAGAAAACTTTTATTCTCCTGAGGCTATGGAATTTGGTCAATTCTTTTGAGATGAACTTGTTCGAAAGATTAGATGAGAAGCTACTGTGTTCTTTATGGCAAAGACTGTGAAGTTTGTACATCACAAAAAATTTGATAGTAAATCTCAGTTGGATCATGGGCTGGAATTCTCCGGCCATTCATGCCCCACTGCTGTTGCAAGCAAGAATGGAGAATTTGGTCTCAGCCAAATCTTCATTCACTGCAGGGGGAATAGGGAATATCAACTAAAGTTTAAAGTTTATTTTATTATGATTCTACAGGATCTACAGGCATTCAGAGAGGCAAGGACTGATTAGGGACAGTCAGCATGGCTTTGAGTGGAAAATCATGTCTCATGAATTTGATTGTGTTTTTTGAAGGGGTAACCAAAAAGGTAGATGAGGGCAGTGCAATTGATGTTGTCTACATGGACTCTAGCAAGGCCTTTGACAAGGTACCGCGTGGTAGGTTGTTACATAAGGTTAAATCTCACAGGATCCAGGGTGAGGTAGCCAATTGGATACAAAATTGGCTTGATCACAGAAGACAGAGAGTGATTATAGAAGGTTGTTTTTCAAACTAGAGGCCTGTCACCAGCAGTGTGCCTCAGGGATCGGTGCTAGGTCCACTGTTATTTGTCATTTATATTAATGATTCGGATGAGAATTTAGGAGGTATGGTTTGTAAGTTTGCAGATGACACCAAGATTGGTGACATATTGGACAGTGAAGAAGGTTATGTAGAATTGCAACGGGATCGTGATCAATTGGGCCAGTGGGCTCATGAATGGCAGATGAAATTTAATTTAGATGAATGCGAAGTGATGCATTTTGGCAGATCGAACCAGGGCAGGACTTATTCAGTTAATGGTAGGACATTGAGGAGAGTTATAGAACAAAGAGATCTAGGTGTACAGATTCATAGCTTCTTGAAAGTGGAGTCACAGGTGGACAGAGTGGTGAAGAAGGCATTCGGCATGCTTGGTTTCATTGGTCAGAACATTGAATACAGGAGTTGGGACATCTTGTTGAAGTTGTACAATACATTAGTAAGGCCACCATTGGAATACTGTGTACAATTCTTGTCACTCTATTATAGAAAGGATGTTATTAAACTTGAAAGAGTGCAGAAAAGGTTGACTAGGATGCAACCGGGACTTGATGGTTTGAGTTATAAGGAGAGGCTGGATAGACTGGGACTTTTTTCCCTGGAGGGTAGGAGGCTTAGGGGTGATCTTACAGAGGTCTATAAAATAATGAAGGGTATAGATAAGGTAGATAGTCAATATCTTTTCCCAAAAGTAGGGGAGTCTAAAACTAGAGGGCATCGGTTTAAGGTGAGAGGGGAGAGATACAAAAGGGTCCAGAGGGGCAATTGTTTCACACAGAGGGTGGTGAGTGTCTGGAACAAGTTGCCAGAGGTAGTAGTAGGGGCGGGTACAATTTTGTCTTTTACGAAGCATTTATACAGTTACATGGGTAAGATGTTAAGTAGGCTTTACTTGACAAGTTAAAAAAAAGTTGGCATGGATAGGTTGGGCCAAAGGGCCTGTTTCCATGCTGTAAACCTCTATGACTCTAGTGTCACAAGTAGGCTTATATTAACACTGCAATGAAGCTACTGTGAAAATCCCCTCAGCTCAAATGCTAGCATCTGTTCGGATACACTGAGGGAGAATTTAGCATGGCCAATTCACCTAACAGCATGTCTTCCAGACTGCGGGAGGAAACTGGAGCACCCAGAGAAAACCCAAGCAGACATGGGGAGAACAAGCAGACTCTGCACAGACAGTGATCCAAGCCAGAAATTGAACCTGGGTCCCTGGCGCTGTGAGGCAGCAATGTTAACCACTGTGCCACCAGCTATGACAAGGTCGGAGAAAGAAGTTTAACAACACCAGGTTAAAGTCCAACAGGTTTATTTGGTAGCAAAAGCCACACAAGCTTTCGGAGCTCTTAGCCCCTTCTTCAGGTGAGTGGGAATTCTGTTCACAAACAGTTTGTGAACAGAATTCCCACTCACCTGAAGAAGGGGCTAAGAGCTCCGAAAGCTTGTGTGGCTTTTGCTACCAAATAAACCTGTTGGACTTTAACCTGGTGTTGTTAAACTTCTTACTGTGTTTACCCCAGTCCAACGCCGGCATCTCCACATCAAGGTCGGAGAATCCAGCCCATGATCTTTCTTATTCTGAGCAAAAGAGAGAATCCCTGTTTGTTGTCCCATTCTAGTCCCTTCATTTGCACAGCTGCAGTGAACATTGTACAAACACCTATCTTTCCAGCAACGAAACAAAGTAAAAGGTTCAATGAAACACAATATTGTCCCATGCAAAACATTAGGTGGTGTTGTTCTGTTGCAAATTTGGCAGAAGCCCCAAAAAATGGCATATTTTTTGGGGCTTCTGGGCCCGGATTTTCATAATAATTCCCCCAAGATTTTCATAATAATTCCCCCTTCAAAAAACTCAATCAAATTCATGAGACATGATTTTCCACTCACAAAGCCATGCTACTGTCCCTAATCAGTTCTTTCCTCTCTAAATAACAAGAGAAACCCCACAGCAGGAGAAACCCCACAGAAACACGTTCCTCTCACGCATTCTTCGACAATGTATACAATCTCCTTTTTATAATATTACTTTTCTACTTTGACCATGCAATATACTCTATTTAGAATGCATGTGTTCTATTTACTTAACATTGCATCCTATTTATTATGTATGTGATGTTCTCTATCACACAATATTCTGTTTAGATGACATATCAAGTTCTATTTCTAGCACCACTAACTTTATTTACAATGCTCACTGCCAAGTTAACTGCTTGTGGGATGATACTTTTGATGTGGTTCTCTTGATTGCCTTCTGTAACTGGAAGAAGATTGTCGGACTATCAAAGAAACATCATAAAGGAACATTTTAATCATTTCACCAGGGCTTTCACCTACCTTCTGTCAAGTTACCATAAGAGATCAAACAAATTCATGTAGGAAATTCCAGGGAATGATGTTCTATTTAAACTGCAGACAATATTCTAATTACAATTCACCCAGCCTGCTTACAATGTTCACAATATACATTATAATTTACATCAGGCATGTTGCCCAAACTGGGAATTCACATCCATTCACTTGTTTGTTCTCACCATTGTTCAGCACTGCTACCTTTACTACTGCAGATCTTTTGGCAGCTGTAAGAACAACAGTGCCAAAGGATTTGATTTAGGAGCTTCGTCTGCACAACTATTTGAATGCTAGGGTTAATATTCAAATGGGTAGCTTGAAATAAATAATTATTTATACAGAAAACAATTTAAATTTAGGAGATCTGCAACTTAATTAACAAATTACTAATTGTTCATGAGCTGCTGGCAGTAAATCACTTTTTCCAAATCTCCCTCCATGGCCACAGTGAATCAGGCTGAATTGACAATGCAACTTGAGTGTCATCTTATTGCTGCAGAAAGTACTTTAATGTAGAATTTAGTTTGCAGGTGGGAAGCCAATATCCTTATCCACCCTGGAGCCTTCACGGAAAGCTCAGTTGATATTAAAGGAAGCATCTCATTCCCTTTCCCACAGCCATTTGCCTTAATTCCCAACAGAGATAGAAGGAGGCAGCTGACCACATCTGACAGGTCAAAGTTGTGGGGCTTGGGGGCATCAACTATCAGCACCAAACTAAAGGGGAAATCTGGGCTATTTTGTAGGCGAGAAGCAGCTGCAATCCAGAGCAATAGCAATAGAAGAAGGATAGGAAGGGTAGGATTCGAGAACCGTGGATAACCAGGGAAATTGAGGGATTGGTCAAAAAGAAAAGACTGGCGTACGTTAGGTCCAGGCAGCTAAAAACGGAGGGAGCTCTGGAGGAATACAAAGAATGTAGGAAAGAACTCAAACAAGGAATTAGAAGGGCAAAAAGGGGTCACGAAATGTCCTTGGCAGACAGGATTAAGGAGAATCCCAAGGCATTTTATTCATACGTTAGGAACAAAAGGGTTGTCAGGGAAAAAATCGGACCTGTCAGGGACAAAAGTGGGGAATTATGCTCAGAGCCCAAAGAGGTAAGGGAGATCCTAAATGAATACTTTGCGTCGGTATTCACAAAGGAGAGGGATGTGTTGACTGGGAGTGTCTCGGAGGGTAGTGTTGACCCGTTAGCGAAAATCTCCATTACAAGGAAGGAAGTGTTAGGTTTTTTAGGGAATATAAAGACTGACAAATCCCCAGGGCCTGATGGAATCTATCCCAGGCTGCTCAGGGAGACGAGAGATGAAATCGCTGGGCCTCTGACACAAATCTTTGTCTCGTCACTGGACACAAGTGAGGTCCCAGAGGATTGGAGGATAGCTAATGTGGTCCCGTTATTTAAGAAGGGTAGGAAGGATAACCCGGGAAATTATAGGCCGGTGAGCTTGACGTCCGTGGTAGGGAAGCTGTTGGAGAGGATTCTTAGAGATAGGATGTATGCGCATTTAGAAAGGAATAAACTCATTAACGATAGTCAGCATGGTTTTGTGAGAGGGAGGTCCTGCCTCACTAACCTGGTGGAGTTTTTTGAAGAAGTGACTAGAATGGTTGACGAGGGAAGGGCTGTGGATGTCGTCTATATGGACTTTAGTAAAGCGTTTGACAAAGTCCCTCATGGTAGGTTGGTGCAAAAGGTTGGATCTCATGGATAAAGGGGGAGGTGGCTAGATGGGTGGAGGACTGGCTTGGTCACAGAAGACAGAGGGTGGTAGTGGAAGGGTCTTTTTCCGGCTGGATGCCTGTGACTAGTGTTCCACAGGGCTCTGTATTGGGACCTCTGCTGTTTGTGATTTATATAAACGACCTGGAAGAAGGTGTAACTGGGGTGATCAGTAAGTTTGTGGATGACACAAAAATGGCTGGACTTGCAGATAGTGAGGAACATTGTCAGAGGCTACAGAAGGATATAGATAGGCTGGAAATTTGGGCAAAGAAATAGCAGATGGAGTTCAATCCAGATGAATGCAAAGTGATGCATTTTGGTAGAACTAACGTAGGGGGGAGCTATACGATAAATGGCAGAACCATAAAGGTTGTAGATACGCAGAGGGACCTGGGTGTGCAAGTCCACAGATCCTTGAAGGTGACGTCACAGGTGGAGAAGGTAGTGAATAAGGCATATGGCATGCTTGCCTTTATAGGACGGGGCATAGAGTATAAAAGTTGGGGTCTGATGTTGCAGTTGTATAGAACGTTGGTTCGGCCGCATTTGGAATACTGCGCCCAGTTCTGGTCGCCACACTACCAGAAGGACGTGGAGGCTTTAGAGAGAGTGCAGAGGATGTTTACCAGGATGTTGCCTGGTATGGAAGGGCTTAGTTATGAGGAGAGATTGGGTAAACTGGGGTTGTTCTCACTGGAAAGACGGAGGATGAGGGGTGACCTAATAGAGGTGTATAAAATTATGAAAGGCATAGATAGGGTGAACGGTGGGAAGCATTTTACCAGATCGGTGGTGACGTTCACGAGGGGCCATAGGTTCAAGGTGAGGGAGGGAGGTTTAACATGGATATCAGAGGGTACACAGAGGGTGGTGGGGGCCTGGAATGCGCTGCCGGGCAAGGTGGTGGAGGCGGACACACTGGGAACGTTTAAGACTTATCTAGATAGCCAAATGAACGGAGTGGGAATGGAGGGATACAAAAGAATGGTCTAGTTTGGACCAGGGAGCGGCGCGGGCTTGGAGGGCCGAAGGGCCTGTTCGTGTGCTGTATTGTTCTTTGTTCTTTGTTCTAGAACACTCCAGCTCCTCCTGACCTCATGAAGAATTTTTTTAGACTCCTAAAAAAATAGGAAGGCCTCCTATTCTCTTCCATCGTGCTTTACTAGGCAGTGTACTCTCCATAGGCAGCTGGCTCAGCACACCATTAAAATATCATTTGGTGCTCTGGATGTTGTAGGATTCTGATTAGCATACATTAATAAGGTTTCCACTCAAGTCAGGCTATAGCATCAGAAACTGTAGAAAAAGGCTCAGTTAAGATGTTGGAGGGGGGTTGTAGGACTGCACACAACATTCTTGCCAGCTGGCTTGCATTAAGATTGCTTCTTTTGTCTCTGATTGCAACATTACTCTTGCTGATTACAATGCAAACTAAAAGGAAAAAAATTGTAACATTGCTTACCGATTGTAATGGCATTTTCATTTCGTTTGATAATATCGAAGGAGTTACGTATGTTTCCTTCAGTGATGCGGAACACAATCTCTGGATGGACACTGGGAAAATTTGGAGGTGATGCTCGAAGGAATATGATCTCTGCAAAACGAGAAGATCAGATCAATTACTCTCCCCTGCAAATATCAGGGTTAGTTTCATGAGATACAGTCACATGTTTTCTGCCTATACCCTGTTGCCATGCCACCTGATTGACATAAAAAGAATGAAATAAAGACAGGCAAAGTCTGAAAGTGTATAAAGATTGAACAGTCATAATATCCGAATACCTGAAAGTATACTTCATTCCACTGTAAGCAAATTGAGACAAGGATTGTGATTGTCCTTCCTCACCATGCCTGGCGCAAATCAGACCGATCCCAGGAAATGGGGTCCAGGCCTAAAAATCGGCTTCACACCCAGCGCCAAATAGTTTTCAATTGTCTCAGTCACTTTCCAATGGTGCGAACCAGATCATGGCCAGAGAGGGTGTGAGGCCAATTAGCATATTTAAAATAGCATTTAAATATGCATAGCTGCATAGCACATTCGACTCCCAGCGCATAAAATCTTCCAGCCTTCGAGCAAAGTGTGAGAACGGCGAGATTCACTACTGGTCTCCACTTGTGGAGACCTGGAGCAACGGCCATGGCAGGGGCCAGAGGCCATTGAAGCACCTGGGTGGTCAGGGGCACGGCCAAACAATGCCCACCGGACACCCTGGCAGTGCCAGTTGGGCACCAGCAGTGTGCCAGAGGCAGTGTCAAGGGGGTGGAGCTTGAATGAAGGCTACACAGAGGCAGTCGTGCAGGGATGGAGCATGTCACGGGTCATGATGGGGGGACATATCGGAGGTCAGGCAGGGGGACCCATCAGGAGGGCCCTGATAACCAAGATGCAGGTGACCCATGTCTGATGGGGGAACATGTCGCCGATGAAGAGGGGGAGGGGGGTCTCCCAGTGCACTGTGAGATCGGGGCTCCACTGCAGAATGGCACCCATGCTCTCTGAAGCTGGACTCACCACATCACTTTGCCATTGGTTACACATTAAAACATTATTGGTTATCATTGGTTACATCATAACAATTGACAGGCATGCAAACGGAGGTGCTGGCTGTGATTTTACTGGCATGCCTCACCCATCAATGGGCGGAGCAAGCTGGTAAAATTGCGGGAGAGCCGAGAATTCAGGATTGTGCCCGATTTCTCAGCTCTCACGATCTTACCAGCACTGGATTTCCGGTGCAGTCAGCCACGCGCCTATTTCTGGCAAGAGACTGAATAATTTATTCAAATATATTTAAATGTTCATTTGCATGTGTTTAGTGATCCTGGCACACAATCATCTCGGCTCACTTGTCTTTATAGCCTCGCTGGGAGAGCTTCTCTCCAGCAAGGAAAGCACCTGCTCCCCATGCACGGGGATTAGCGTGTTGGCCTGGCCGGTCGAACTGGAAGCCATTGAGGCCCCCCCGGGGAGGGCAAAGGGGGTGCCCTTTGGCACTGCCAGCCTGGCACCTTGACAATGCCCACTGGGCAGGTACTGGGCCTATGGGTGTGCGGAGCCAATGGGAGCCTGGAGGAGGTGGTGTTTGGCTGGGGCAGCTCGGTCAAGCAGTGGGAGGGGGCCACTGTGCACTTAGCTGCTGCGATCGGTGTGGGGAGGGAAGGGGGCCCTGCTGCTGCCTGCAGCAGCGATGGGGGGAGTGGGGCTCGCAATCAGCCCGGGTGCCCGCGATTGCTGAGGGGGTTGGTTCAGGTCGGTTGCAACAGCAGAGGCCTGACAGCTCTCTCTGTCTGTTAGTCCTCTTCTGTTGGAATCGCGCATGTGCAGACACAGAGGTCTGCACGTGTGCAATAGCTCCCTCTGCTGCTGGCTGGTGAGCTAAGCCTCGCCCACTGCCTCTCATTGCTAGAAACATCGAGCCCATTTTTTCATGCACTATTTGGGAGTAAAAACTCGCCCAAGAAACAGATCTGCAACTTTCCCATTTTCACATTAGCTGGACACTTGGAATTTTTCTCGCAAAATTCCGCCCACTCAGTGCATTGCAGGCCTGCCAGAAAGCTTCTTGTTTTTGTCAAGCAGCATGGAGGAATCTGGTTCTAAGTAGGCAGAGAACATTGTTCAGAGCTTGCTCTCTCCACAGCCTCTAATGCACCTCCCTGAGATGCTGCACACATTGAGGTACTGCCACAGCTGTTCCCATACCTGTTGCAACCTTTATGAGCACAGGTCACCTGACATTTTGCCCTTCCTGAGGATGCAGCACCATTCCCTGCCAAATACATGAATACACGATATCACCTCCGAAAACATTTCAGAGTACTTCCAAACACTTTTCAACAGCAGAAGTTATTTAAAGTTATCTTAACTACAATGTGACCCTTTAAGGAACAGAGCCTGTCTTGCAGCTCAATACTTGTTTGCAGAATAATGTACAAATGCATTTCCTAGACCTAATGCTTCAAATTTGGTATCCTAGCAGCAGAGTGGGATGTATAACATTGGGGTTGTGTCGATTCACAACCTTCCAGTGCACACACAGACATATGTCCTTTATCACTGTCTGAGTCAAATAGGAAGTGACCAATGGAGCATCACACCCCAGCAACGTTTCACTTGGCCTCCATAATGCCACACAATTAATTTCATGTTCCCTATACCTTAGCTGCCTTAATAACAGGGCTTGATCTATTCAAAGGTAACTTTATTATCATTAAATGCTCTCACCAATTGGTTCAAGGAATTCCCTGTAGGTCGGCAGAGAAATTACAGTGTAGGACACTGTATTAACAGGGTCCAATATGCAGCTTGTATCAGCTGGGCGGCAGGACTTTATGCATCGAACAGTCTCTGTTCTATCTGCTCTGAACCTATAAAGAAAGAGAAACAGTTAATGGAGAATGATAACAGCTAACCAGAATTCATATGAAAAGGCTTTCATTAAACCTAATTATTAATTTAATTCTGCAGAAGCTGGTTCACTGTCAGTAGCTGCTAAGATTTCTTCATGAAATATATGAAGAGTTTAAAAATATTGATACAGATTGTAACAGAAACCCTTATGGCATCAACTTATTGTTTTCTATTTGTGATTTGGCAGAGGAGTATCAGTGGGAAAATGTGAACTTCTCCACTTAGGCAGGAAGAATAGAAAAATAGTATCTGGAGTAATGTGTACAATTTTGGTCTCCTTATTTGAAGAACGATATCATTGCATTAGAAACAGTTCAGAGAACATTCACTGGACTGATTCTTGGGATGAAGGGCATATCTTATGAAGAAAGGATGAATTGGTTGGGCCTATACCCACTGGAGTTGAGGAACATGAGGAGTGATCTTACTGAAACATAGAAGATCCTGAAGGGTCCTAACATTGTGGATACCAGAAGGATGTTTTCTCTTGTAGGGGAGACTAAAACTAGAGGACACGGTTTAAAAATAACCGGTATCCCTCTTAAACCTGAGATGAGTATTTTTTTCTTTCAGAGTCTTATCAGTCTGTGGAATTCTCTTCCCCAGAGAACAGTGGAGGCTGGGCCATTGAATATTTTTAAGGCTGAGTTGGACAGATTGCGATTAACAAGGGATTAAAAGGGTAAAGGGTCAGACCAGAAAGTAGAGTTGAGGCCACAATCAGATTAGCCATGATCTTATTAAATGACAGAACAGCCTTGAGGGGCCGAATGGCCTAACACTGCTCCTAATTCATAAGTTCATATGTAACACGTGCAGCAAATAGCTGTCTGAGATTTCTAGATCTTATCTCACCATTAAAACTCAAGAAATACATAACTGGAAGAGCAGATTTATGATGTGTCATCAGTAATTTCAGATTAATCAAGAATTCTCCAGATGCTGCCTAAGACTGAACAACCTACACGTTTACGTGAAGCCTATTAACTCTATCATAATATGGTTTTGGTGTTAGAACCACAGTTATCTTAATAGAAGGTAAACCAAACAATGTTGTTAACATGAAAATGCAGTTTACATTGTATATGTTTCCAAATCTATGGAACTGATTTTAAATCTGTACAAACGAATGGGTTTTGAGCGAGTTGAAATCTCACCCTATAACTTTATAAACACACAGGTTTATTCTCTGATCCTGGTTTCTGGGCTGTAAGCTGGTCAGTTCCATTGCCGTAATCACATGGAAAGTGGTAAACCAACAAGACAAAGGTGCACTGACGGAACAGGAACAACCCAAAGGTAATTTCTGGTCGCTGATAGCAATTGTTCTCTATTGATCAGCTACCACCATAATGAATAATTTCCATTTTTTACCTACATGGTCCTTGGTACTAGTATAATATAAATTAATTTTTTATTATCAAGGGAACTAATACATTATAATGTCTCTTGTCTACAGGTGAATTTCATTTTTTTAATTCTTTCACAGGACGTGGGCATCACTGGCTAGGCTTGCATTTATTGCCCATCCCTAAATGCCCTCGAGGAAGTGGAGGTGAGTTGCCTTCTTAAATCGCTGCAGTCCATGTGATGTAGGTAAACCCACAGTACTGTTAGAGGGGGATTTCCAGGACTTGGACCCAGCGACGGTGAAGGAACAACGATATAGTTTCAAGTCAGGATGGTGTGTGGTTTGCAGTGGAACTTGCAGCCAATGGTTTTCCCATGCATCTGCTGCCCTTGTGTTTCTAGGTGGTAGAGGGGTGGGTTTGATAGGTGTTGTCAAAGGAGCTTTGGCAAGTTGTTGTAACAATTCTTGTAAATGGCCACTGAGCATCGGTGATAGAGGGAGTGGATGTTGAAGGCAGGGATGGGGTGCCAATGGAGCTAGCTGATTTGTCAGAGATGGTGCCGAGTTTCTTGAGTATTGTTATTGTTGCACTCATCCAGGCAAGTGGGGAGTATTCCATCACATTCCTGACTTATTCCTTATAGATGGTAGACAGGCTTTGGGGAATCAGGAAGTGAGTTACACTCTGCAGAATTCCCAGCTTCTGACCTGCTTTTTATTTATGTAGCTGGTTCAGTTCATCTTTTGTTTATTGATAACCCCTGGACGTTGATAGTTGAGGATTCAGAGATTATAATGCCACTGAATGTCAAGGAAGAGGGTTAAATTCTCTCTTGTTGGAGATGGTCACTGACTGGCACTTGTGTGCACATTGCTACTTGCCAGTTATCAGCCCAAATCTTAATGTTGTCCAGGTCTTGCTCCATATGAGCATGGACTGCCTCTGTATCTGAGGAGTCATGAACGATGCTGAACGTTGTGCAATCATCAGCGAACAATCATCAGTGAACATCCCCACTTATGTTGGAAGGAAGGTCATTGATGAAGCAGCTGAAGATGGTTGGGTCTAAGACATTAGGCTGAGGAACTCCTGGAAGTCAGATGATTGACCTCCAACAATCACAATCATCTTCCTTTGTGCGAGGTATGACTGCAACCAGTTGAGAGTTTCTGCCCTGATCCCCATTGATTCCAGTTTTGCTCGGGTTCCCTGATGCCACACTTGGTCAAATGCTGCCTTGCTATCAAGGCCGTCACTCTCACCTTATCTCTTTGAGTTCAGCTTTTCTGTCCATGTTTGGACTAAGGCTGTTATGAGGTCAAGAGTTGAGAAGCCCTAGCGGAACTCAAGAATCTGTTGTAATTCAGACAACTAGAGCCTCCATCTACTGCAATACAATTAATCAATAAGTAATGATTGTTTTTCAACAGCACCTTTGATTACAATGCACTATATGCTTGATTTATGGAGGACAGTCAATATTAACATTAATTGGCTGTCTAGTCTTTGGCACTTGATGTCAAGCTAAGTATTAAAACTGCAGTAAAAAGATAAGCAAATGTCATTTTCTTATATTAGCTTGAAGACACAAAACAAATATCTAACTCATAGACTTAAATATATTTGTTTCCTTTCTTCTTTATTCTCCTACTTGTATTCTTTTCACTTGACTTGTTTTATACCTTGGATTAGTTCTTCCAATTCTAGTCTTTTTTTCCCTTTTCAAAATAATCTTTTCTTTCATTGGTCCTTGTTCTGACGATTGGCCACATTATAAACAATCTCTCTTCACTGATTCCTATTCTCTGCTGCCCTCACTGCCTGTCCCAAAGAGAGGCCATCCATGCCACTTTGGGTTTTCCTTGTTTACTTTCCAAACCTCTTTTTCCAAACACTCTCCCCTTGGCCAGAATTTTACCGGCCCGCCCGCCACGGAATTGGAGCAGGCAAGGGGCTGACAATGGAAATGTCTGTCGACCTTAGATGAGATTTTACACTTTTGGGACGAGCGAGGCTGTAAAATCCCACCCCATGTGTTCAAAACATGGTGGGGCTCGATTTTCCCAGCCCGCTGAGCTGCTCGAGCAGTACCGGGCTCGCAAGTAAGATGTAAATGTTAATTTCCGTATTTTAATCAGCCTCACGCTGTTTCCTGGCGCAAGACTGATTACGCCATAAAAAATGGTCTGGGAAAGTCACGACCTGCTCCTGTTGCCCTCCAAGTCAGGGCCAACGATCAGTGGGCGTGTTGGGAGGCCGGCAATTGTGGAGGTTGAGGAAGCCATCAGGAGGCAGGCGATCACGAGGCTGGCGCTGGGAGGGGCCAGTGTGCATGCGCTGATCTCTCTACTGGGAGATTGGCACATGCACAGTGGCCCACTTAGTGTGCTGATGTTGGCCTCTCAGGAAGGATTAGGCCCCACCCTCCCCCCCCCTTACCAGTGTGAATCCCCTGGCGAACTCTGTGAAGCACAGAGTGCCAGAAATTCTACTGACTAAGTTCGCCCAAAAAACAGGCAGGAAAATCTCCCGTTTTCCCACTCTTTGGGGACTTAATTTTTGTTTTGAAAAATCGCCGCCGTGAATTTCCTTGATGTCACTGTCTCTAACAAGCTCCTCTTAACACCAGCTTTCTCATTTGTCAGCTTGGCCGTCCATGACACAAATAATATCCGTCTGAATCTTTTCATTTCAAATGCTCTTATTCGAGCCTCATCATTCTTCTTAATGATGTCCAGCTTTCAGAGCCACACATTATCACTGGCCACACAAGGGCTTTCAGCAGGTGAATTTTCATTGAAATCGAGATGCTGTGGTTCCTCCATACTCGTTTAAGTAAGCACCATGACCCTTGTTAAGTCCAGCCTGAATTTCTTCGGTAGTTTCTGCATTTAAATGATTAGTGTCGCAAGATAGCAAGAGGTATCAACCTGGTCAAGGTGAACTCCATTATTTAGGTCACCTTTAGGCAGAATTAGTCCAATCCTCCGGCCAATTGCTGGTCTCCCACCGTACGACATATGTTCAATACATTCTATCCACTCCCAATTTTCCTCCCATCTTAAGTAAATCGGCTGATATATTGTCTAGGTCCCTGCCCTTCTGGCTGGCTGTTTGATGTATGGTTTGCTGTACTCAGTTCTAGTGGAGAAGGTTCATTTTCAATTTGGCCTTTAAATTCCAATTCACCCATCTTCCTTGTAAAGGTACTCACAGTATTCGAGGCCTGCAATTTTTGCATCAATTTTTTTTGCTTCTGTTTTATTTTTGCCAGAAGCTGACTGAATGCAATGCAGGTGAGGTTTAAACATTTGTGTAATTGATCAAACTGTTTGGAAAGGTTTCTGTTTATTGCCTTTCTAATTATCTATTTCTAATTCATCACACATGTCATTTCACCGCTTCTCTTTATCCACTTCAGATTTCTTTGAATTTCGATCTTTAAACCTTTCTAACAATCCACATAATTTTTACTCTTCGCCTCCCTGTTGGCTTCAATCGAGGGGAAAATTCTCATCAGATACCCATCCTTTCTGTCTCTCGGGCTGCACAAATCCCACCATTTCCTTTGTTATACCCAGGAGAATAGTTTTTTGCCAGGTTTGCCAAAGCTCTTCTGGTGTACATATTCACTCAAGTTAGTCTACCTCCAATACACAATATTTTCAGCATTTAAAATGCCAACAAGTTGCTAGGTCAATTTTTGACATGAAAAAAATCATCAATAGAGCTGAACACTTCTATGTTCACAAAGTTACAAGATAATTAATTCATCCAGAAAGCCCCCCTCTTTCTTCTCCCACAATATAATTTCAAGTCAAATTTTGGAATTACTTGTTTCATTCCCTTAACATTCTTTTACACTTCTCTCAGATGCATCCTTCCAGCACTAAAAAAACTCAGAAGCTTTTCCCATAAATTAATAATGACTCTAGAGATCAACCACTTAGCTCTTCTCTGCAATGCCTGCAGTATCTGAATGCTTTCATTCATTCTGAGCATTTGGAAATGGACGCAGTACTCAATGTGTGACCTGACTAAAACATTGTGCAATTTGATAATGACTTTCTAAGACTTGAACTTCATAATTTTGTCTTGGTAATTCAATGCTCTATTTGTTGATTGCTCTTCCACACTAGACAATCAACTCAGACATAGGTCTAACAAATTTGATTGAATTTTTCAAGGAGGTGACTAGGTGTATAGATGAGGGCAGTGCAGATGATGTAATCTACATGGACTACAGTAAGGCTTTTGACAAGGTCCCACATGGGAGACTGGTCAAGAAGGTAAGTGTTCATGGGGTCCAGGGCAATTTGGCAAATTGGATCCAAAATTAATCTAGCAGCAGGACGCAGAAGGTGATGGTCAAAGGTTGTTTTTGTAACTAGAAGTCTGTGTTCAATGGTGTACCACAGGGATCGATGCTAGATAGTTGCTGTTTATGGTGTGCATTAATGATCTAGATGTGAAATTAGTAAGTAAATCAGTAAGTTCGCAAATGACATGAAAATTGGTAAATAGAAGAGGAGTAAAGTCTTAGAGTGCCGGATTATATAGACGGGTTGGTCAGATGGGCAGAACAGTGGCAAATTGAATTTAATCCTGAAAAGTGTGCGGTGATGCATTTGTGGGGGACTAAGAAGGCAAGAGAATACACAATGAATGGTAGGAAGCTGTGAGTACAGAGGACCTGAGGGACCTTGGGGTACATGTCCAGAGATCCCTGAAGGCAAAAGACAGGTAGATAAGGTGGTTGAGAAGGCATATCGTTAGGCCACAGCTAGAGTGCTGTGTACAGTTCTGGTCGCCATACTATAGGAAGTGATTGCACTATAGAGGGTTGCAGAGGTGATTCACTAGGATGTTACCTGGGCTGGAGTATTTCAACTATGAGGAGAAGTTAGTTAGGCTGGGGTTATTTTCCTTAGAGCAAAGAAGGCTGAGGGGGGACCTGATCGAGGTGTACAAAAGTATGAGGGACATATTTAGGGTTGGGAGGAAGAATTTTTTCCCCTTAGTAGAAGGGTCAATAACGAGGGGACATAGATTTAAGATAAAGGGCAGGAGATTTGGAGGGGATTTGAGAAAAAACTTTTTCACTCAGAGGGCGGTGGGAATCTAGAACTCACTGCCTGAAAGGGTGACTGAGGTGGGAACTCTCACATTTAAGGACCATTTAGACAAGCGCTTGAAACGTCATAGCATACAAGGCTATGGACCAAGTGCTGGAAAACTGGATTCAAATAGATAGGTGCTTGATGGCGACGCAGACTGGATGGGACAAACAACCTATTTTTGTGCAAAATTCTATGGGTGGGATTTTTCAGCCGCACTTGCCCCAAAACCGGAAAATCCCGCCCGACGTCAACGGATCTTTGCATGGTCCACCTCTTGCCCGTTGCGATTCCCATGATGGGCAGAATGGGAAAATTCGCTCCATGACTCTGATTCAACTTCATCCTTAGCTATCTCAGCCCTACTCTGTCATTTCTTTGTTTCCATTTGTGCAATACTTCACAATCATCTGCCTACATCCCTTGAAAGAATAAAGAAATAAAAATTGCATTGAGCTTCTGAATTCAAGGGTGGAATCTTGTTGAGGCATTGAGGGTACACCTATTGAAGAGCCAGCAAGAGGCATGCGCTGAGAGAAAAGCAAAGTATGGTGGATGCTGGAATCTGAAACAAAAACAGAAAATGCTGGAAAATCTCAGCAGATCTGACAGCGTCTGTGGGGAGAGAATAGAGCCAATGTTGAGTGTCTAGATGACCCTTCGTAGGGTCATCTAGACTCAAAACGTTGGCTCTATTCTCTCCCCACAGATGATGTCAGACTTGTTGAGATTTCCCAACATTTTCAGTTCTTGTTATTGAAGAAGCATGTACTGACTCTTTTTGGAAAGTTCGCTGAACCACGTGCCAATTAGGCGGTGGTAAGGTCAGCAGCGGGCCTTCCCCTGGAATCAAGACCCCAGGAGTGGATGTCGCGCTTAGCAAGAGCTGCCAGCCAATTAGAGGCTGGGGAGGCCATTGCTGCTTCAGAGAAAACACTTATTGGAGCCCCAGGATTGCTGATCAGCCCAGGCCACAAGTAATTAATGTGTGGGGGAGGGAGAGGTTTCACAGAGTGAGGGGGAGTGAGATATATGGGGACCAGAGCAAGGGCAGGGGCTGACCCTCAGCGGAACCCACTGATAGCTAGTTCCTTGATCAGGCACTCAGTGCCTTTGATTGAGGCATCAACAGGTGATAAGTTGGCTGCACAGTTTTAGCTGTCATACTGCATAGCAACAGGCCTTGGTGATCATTAATTGGTGAGTTATGGACCTCAGTAGACAGTGGGAAGGGAAGTCGACCATGGGCCTTCTCCCCCAGAACTTTATTTGGACAGAGGCAGGAAGACAACGGGGTTCCAGTGCACCACCATCCCATGTAAGTAAATGCCCTTCCCATCTCGAAGCTCGTCTCCAGTGAGAGCACAAGATTCCAGCGCAAGTTATTAATGTAAATTTGAAACATTAATGATGCCAACATCAATCTCTGGGATGCTTCATTCAGTACCCATCCCACTCGCCACCCAACATGCTGGCATATGTTGCCTTAGGCCGATATGATTGTGTCTGGATGATAAAACAAGAAACAAGGCAGACTATTTTGCCAGTGTTGAGAACATTAGGATACAGAGAGCAACGGTGTGTACTAGAACAAACAACATTGTATAAGGGTCCTGTGAGAAAGTTGATTTTTTTTTAAATTAATCTATTTGGATGGACACAAGTAAAGATGAAAAATCCCTATGTCCTGAAGAAATGAAATACATTTTAATTAACTGCAATAAAAGGGAAGTATATGAGTTATACAGTTTTTAAAAAAAAACCTCCATTACTAAATTTCATATGAATAGTGTCAACTGTATTTGGTTAATCAGAATTAATTAGTAATTAACTTGGCACTGGAATTAGCCTGTGAAAAGAGTTTCCATGGGATCAGTCACAGAATCATAGAATTCCTACAGTGCAGAAAGAGGCCATTTGGCCCATCGAATCTGCATCGATCACAATCCCTCCCAGGCCCTATCCCCATATCCCCACTTATTTATCATGCTAACCCTCTGACACTAAGGGACAATTTAGCATGGCCAATCAACCTAACCCACACATCTTTGGACTGTGGGAGGAAACCGGAGCACCCGGAGAAACCCACGCAAACACAGGGAGAATGTGCAAACTCCACACAGACACTCACCCAAGCCGAGAATTGAACCTGGACCCCTGGTGCTGTGAGGCAGCGGTGCTAACCACTGTGCCACCAAATCTTAGAGTTAAATGGCACATCAACAGGCTTGGTAGAAAGATATGATCTCAGTCCTAGCAGAGTGTCATCAAACGATTCACAAAATTGCTGACATCCGTAAACTGCAAAAAGGAGAATGCTTGTTGACTACTGTCAATAGATTGACCATTTTGGTTAACTGTGCCCAGCCTCATATATTGACATCTTATCAGACAATATCAACCAGCTGCTCTTAAAAAGTACTGCAAGATGGCATCCATATATTCAGTGCCTTGGACAATTAAAAACTGAGAACGGTTAAGAAAAACAAACATTTATTGTTAATCTGGCATAATTTTGTGTAGGAATCTGTTTTACTAAACACATCCCACCTTTCAAAACAGAATAATATAAATGTTATTAACCAAATCAATCTGGAAGTGTTTATTTAGAAAAATGACAGATGATTCAGTACATAAATTCCAGTAACAGTACCAACTCATTAGAATTTTCAAAATGACAATACTGAAGTAAGAGTAAGTATACCAAAACACTTAAAAAGACTGGCATAAAATTACTGAATTTAACAGCAATTCTTCAATAATTCACAGCATTGTGACATTGTTTGGAG
The DNA here is from genome assembly GCF_964213995.1 of Mustelus asterias. Taxonomy (NCBI): domain Eukaryota; kingdom Metazoa; phylum Chordata; class Chondrichthyes; order Carcharhiniformes; family Triakidae; genus Mustelus; species Mustelus asterias. The sequence goes on along the minus strand of NC_135809.1, from coordinate 43,135,715 downwards.
CATTCTGCTTGTCAGCATAATTTAGGCTAGGTTGTGATTGGTTTTGCAACTGCAGTGTTAATATAAGTGGAGAGCAAGTACGAAGGCATGTGAAAATGCAAAATAATAAAAAAACTCATGTGTCTCCTTTAAAATTTAATATACGGCAAATAAGTTGAGAGTACAAATACAATTGACATTAATCCATTCTTGCACAAACTAAGGGGAGTAAATTTATGTGGAAATTTTGCTTGTCCATCATCCCTTCAACAGAATAACTGCAGAAGACCTGATAAAGTAGCATTATTGCATTAATACCATTTTCCAGAAGTTTCAAAGGCTCTTCCTTGCAGAAGTTCAGGGGAATCCCTCATTAAGAGTCACCCTCAAAGTTTTTAATTGATACATGGGAGCAATTCATTGCTCCAAGCATATTGAATAGGATTCATAAATTGAGCACTTTGACACAGCATGGACACATTAGAAAAACAAAAAAAAACTTCTCTACAATGTCAAAATAACTTCTCTGATGGTATCACCTCTTCCCAAAGATCTAAGTATCCCCATTAACTTCCTCAAAGAGATAAAAATACTTTGTTTTAATCAAGGAAAAAAGCAGAATTGGATTTGGTATTTACATTTCCACTTGTGTAATGATGATTTAATAAAAACCCTAAAGCCAATAATTGATGGGACAGTTTACTCTTTGAATGAAGACTTCCTAATTTATAAGTGACAATGCCACTAGTTGGTTATCACAGAGTAATGTTCATGTATCACACTTTTCTTAATTACACACCTTCCTTTTGTGTACAAAGAGATAGAATTCATGCAGCGATCTATCATTAAGCCACTGAGCATGCACAATAAAAGGGAAGAGGGCAATGCATCATGAAAGTTAAACTTTGAGACCTTCAAAACAATTGGAAAACAAAAAAAAGTAGAAACCTGTGCACTGAGTGACTTGGATATGCGCAGAAAATATAAGTAGGACCAGATTTCATTTTCTGTCAGTCAGCATATGATAGAGTCAATTGGGGTCATAATAGTAATTATTGCTTTGACTATTCACAAAGTAACAGGCATCAAACCATAGCAGTGACAACAATGTAGATCTTTGCTATAAATATGTTGGTGATTCCATGACGCAAGAGCTTCATTTCAACGGTAAGAAGGAAATCCCTGGGTTCTGTGATTTGCCGCTGCACAAACACAACTCCTCCGTGATTATTCAGTTCTTGTGTGTTAAAGTAGTCGTCCTCATTGCCATGGGTGATGGAAAGGAGAATGTTATCTCCAGGAACAGCATGAGAGGGCCCGAAACGGAAGACATTGGTGGGCACTTGGATGTTGGTGGGGAAAGTGAGGTAATAGTAGGTTATTCTTAAAGGCAGACTTTGGCACTCCTTATTCTCATTGCAAGGCAAGCGCTCACAGCGACTGGAAGAAAGTGAGAGAGGAAAGGGGGTGTTAATGAACATAAGCAAAGCCAGCAAGTCAGTGCAGCAGAAAATAAAAGAATTACCTATACAATGGAAGTTAATTTCCAGAATGTTTCTTATACTCATCTGTCCTAACTTCAGTTGAGGAGCTGTGAAAATCTCAGAAAAATGGCAGACTAGCAAGAAAACCCCCAAGAAAATTTACTCCCAATGTTTCCACTCAGAATTATAGATTTTGCTCTTTGACCAATGAAAATTCTCCAAGTTTTTAGAATTTTAGAATCCTACAGTGCAGGAGGAGGCCATTTGGGCCATCGAGTCTGCACCAACCACAATCCCACCCAGGCCCTATGCCCATAACCTCATGCATTTACCCCAGCTAGTCCCCCTGATACTAAGGGGCAATTTAGCATGGCCAATCCACCTAACCTATTTTCTTCTTTTACAGAATATACAGAAAGTGATGATATCACAGGATACATTTTCAATGGGGTGTCTCCTTGTTTACCTGAACTGGTGGAAGAGTAGGGGGACAGAAGGTCAAGAAAAAAAGTGTAAAAGCATTGGCCAGAATTTAAGCTGTCTCCTGAGGTGGGCTCGGGAGGGGTGAGGTGGCTGTGAAATTGCATAGTGGGAATTCCCTCTGGGATCCCGCCCAGCCTGACCAAGTAGCAATTTTAAAATGGGGCCACGGCAGTGCCTCTGATGGAAATTTTACAACAGGGCCGTGGCAGTGTCTCTGATGGCCTTAATGGCCACTTCAGATTATTTTATCACCCAGCCTCAATCTTTAGACTGCTGGGTGGATGATAGATCAGTGGGAGGAAAGCCACAATTGAACAGAGTTAGATCTCAGGTGGGAAGGAAGGGGCACATACATCTGAAGCCCTTTTTTGACCGGGGGTGCCCTCCCCTTAAGGCCTAGTGATCTCCGGACCTCCCCAGATCTATTCCCCGAGACCACGATAGCCCCCTTGCAACATCCCAGGCGCTCCCTATCTTCCCTGCCTTGGGACCCCCACGCCTTACATGTCCTCCAGTTTCTAGCACTTAGTTCCAGGCAACTCCCTGAGGTGCCTTTGCCGGCCACTGCAACGCTAAGCCTGGACGGACTGGAGAGCTGTCAGTCAATCTGATTGGCCTGCAGCTCTCTAAGGCAGGACTTCCTACCAAGTGAGAGTAAAAGCCCCACCTTATGCCAAGCAACTCTTATTAGAGCATGAAATGGCATCAGAGCCACTGTAATAGATGGGGATTCACTCTTTGGAAGCAAGCACCTGCCATCCTGAAAATTCAGGCCATTGTTTTTGCAGGATATCTGTGGATCTTCTACTAAAATTGCAGCAAACGAGTAGGAAAACCTTCAGAGATATTCATCCATCCTCATTCTACCTCATATATTGAAGGTGGTCTTTCTGAAAACCCTTAATTTCCTTTATAAATTTGTCTTAATAATAGTGTAGCAACAGACATTACGGGTAGCCATTTAGTTAACACATGTTTGGATGCTTATGACATTGAATTTTCTGCTCATCACCATATCTTTGGCAGAAAAGACACAAACCCCAGAAATATGATCGGAGAAGTGCAAGTAGGGGACGTTGCCAATCAAATCCATTCAGAATCTTGCACATGACTGGTACAGGAAGAAGCTGAGCACACTTAACAATAGCATGAGACAAAATGAAACAATCTGGAGGCAATGCAATAGAGACCACAGGGCTAATTCTCAATGTCAATGGGATGACATCCAAGGTAAGCTAAGGTTCTTAAGCCTCGTAATGAGATGGGTCAGAGGGAACATTGTAGAAGCACACAATACATAACAGATAAAGTAAATGTCTGTGCAGAGGGACAAAAGGATTTGAGTTTGGAGTTGTGAAGGGAAAGACGAGGATGAATGTCTTCTAATACCATTTTAAGTAGTCTCACAACACCAGGTTAAAGTCCAACAGGTTTATTTGATAGCACAAGCTTTTGGAGCGCCGCTCCTTCATCAGGTGAGTGGCGCTCTAAAAGCTCATGCTACCAAATAAATCTGTTGGACTTTAACCTGGTGTTGTGAGACTACTTTCTGTGCCTACCCCAGTCCAACGCTGGCAACTCCACATCATGGCTACCACTAATACAATTTTAGACAGAGGGTGATTAAGTATTGAAACAGGTTGCCTGGAAGATTGGCTGAGGTCATGGTAGAACTCAGTTAAATATTTACTGCAATGGCAAAATTGAAGGATTAGTTTTCAGGAAATGTGAGATCAAATCACCCGAATCTAAATTCTGACGTTATCATGTGTTAAAGGTAGACTAGATATTTATCCATTTTTAAATGTGGTAACACAAAAACACAAATATTTGTTACAACTAAATAAATCAGGAGAATCTGTCTTCCAGTTAGATGCTCCGGAGTCAAATCTCAGTGTTGCACGGTCATTCAATTTACTGGCCCTGAACTCTATCATAAAATAAGATACCTAACTAAAGAAGAGACTGGCAGTTCACCCACTCCTGTTAACTGACCACTAGAGTGGTTGTTGTAGAGTTGATAGTGACAGGTTGTCCTGACCTCATTCAGTTGTCTGTTTTTCACCCCTCAAAAGATGTTTGTTTTGTGATCAGTCCAATGAGTATTAACTCATTCCCAGATAATTAGCACTAAACTTCAGGCACACATCCGACTTGAACTAAAGAGTGAAAGATGCATAGTTAAAAATGTAACAGAAAGAGAATTAAGTATTCTAGGTTTATCACGTGAAACTTGGTGCTTTTTATGCACTTCAACTACTTGAAATAATACTGATAACAGATGAAGAAGACCACAACTACTCCGGCAGCTCGAAAGTGAGCATCAGCAGTTAAGGGACAACAAATTCAAAATCCAATTTGAAAAAAAATGTTTCAAGCTTTCCCCAGCCAAGCATAAAGTTACTTTATGAATGAAACAGACATGGTTATATCCATTGTAGTCAGTTTGAATTGGGGGCGGGGTGGGAGGGTGGCGGTGGTGGGTGGTGCGGGAACAGAAAGCGTGAGAAAGAATACAGTTAAAGAGCTAATCAGTAACAAAGTGAAAATAGGTCAAGATTTTGTTTAAGACCCACCACAGTAACAGTAACTTCATTGCAGTGTTAATGTAAGCCGACTTGTGACACTAATAAATAAAATTAAAGCAATTATAGTTAGGCTTTTTTAATTGATAAGTCTACAACATTGAACTATTTGTATTGGCAATAATCATCAGCTGTCACTGTTATCAAGCAGCACTTGGCAATAACCTGCTCACTGACGCTCACTTTGGGTTCCACCAGGGTCACGCAGCTCCTGACTTCAGCCTTGGTTCAAACATGGCCAAATACGCTGAACTCAAGAGGTGGGGTGAGAGTGACTGCCCATGACATCAAGGGAGCATTTGACCAAGTGTGGCATCAAGAAACCCTAGCAAAACTGAAGTCAGTGGGAATCGGGAAATCTCTCCACTGGATGGAGTCATACCTAGCACAAAAGATGATGTTTGTGGTTGTTGGAGGTTAATTATCTTAGTTGCAGGACATCACTGCAGGGGTTTCTCAGGATAATGTCCTGGGCCCAAGCATCTTCAGCTGCTTCATCAATGACCTTCCTTCCAGAAGTGGGGATGCTCGCTGATGATTGCAGTGTTCAGCATCATCCACAACTCCTCAGATATTGAAGCAGTCCATGGACAATATCCAGGCTTGGGCTGACAAGTGGCAAGTAACATTTGTGTCACACAAGTAACAGGCAATGATATCTCCAAGAAGAGAGAATCTAAGTAACGTATCTTGACATTCAATATCATTAACATCACTGAATCCCCACTATCAACATCCTGGGGGTTACCATTTATCAGAAACTAAACTGGACTGGCCATAATAAGCAGAGTAAGAGTTTTAACAACACCAGGTTAAAGTCCAACAGGTTTATTTGGTAGCAAATACCATTAGCTTTCGGAGCGCTGCTCCTTCATCAGATGGAGTGGAAATCTGACAACGGAGCAGCGCTCCGAAAGCTAATGGGATTTGCTACCAAATAAACCTGTTGGGTTTTAACCTGGTGTTGTTAAAACTCTTACTGTGTTTACCCCAGTCCAACGCCGGCATCTCCACATCATAATAAGCACGTCAGAGGGTAGGAATCCTAACTCCCCAAAATCTGCCTACCACCTACAAGGCACAAGTTAGGAATGTGATGGAATACTCTCCACTTGCCTTGATAACAAACTTGACACCATCCAGAGCAAAGCAGCCAACGTGATTGGAACCTTCCAAACCCACAAACGCTGCAATCTAGAAGAATAAAGGCAGCAGATACATGGAAACACCACCACCTACAAGTTCCCCTCCAAGCCACTCACCATTCTGACTTGGAAATGAATCACCTTTTCTTGACTGTCATTGGATCAAAATTCTGTTGAAAGTTTTTATTAAACTTTTAGGTTTACATTAACACTGCAATGAAATTACTGTGAAAATCCCCTAGTCGCCACACTCTGGCGCCTGTTGTGGCACACTGAGGGAGAATTTAGCATAACCAGCACACCTTTCGGACTGTGGGAGGAAACCGGAGCACTCGGAGGAAAACTCGGTCAAATGCTGACTTGATGTCAAGAGAGTTACTCTCGCCTCCCATCTTGAATGAATTTTTAAAAAATCATCAACACGAACATGTTTCAGTCTTTCAATGTGCTGTTAGTCTGAAACCACCAGAAGCAGATTAAGCAGATATGTTCAAGATACCCTGGAAGCCCCCAGAACTCCTATGTTGTTAGTCATTCACAGGGTCACAGACCTTTGAAAGCCCTAAGCCCATCTAGAGTTGGCTCCTCGATGACAGACTACTTACAAAAGACATGGCTAATGATGCCAGTTTTAAAGCCACAAATCCCTTCAGAGGAGAGGTACAAAGCTGCCTATTCTGCAGCTTGCTCACTGATTGAGCAGATCATTAGTATATTGAAGATTTGAAGATGCTTTTTAGGTGTCTGGGCAGGTCAAGTGGCACTCCAGTACTTTCCCGAGAGGATTTCCTGCATAATCGTAGCTTGTTGCACTCTACACAACCTAGTTTAAAGTCCTTGATGCCAAGGCTAAGCTGAACAGGAACTTGGTAGACTCAAATGAAGGCATGCTCATGAGTGCTTGATAGAGATCAGATGCTACTGAAGCTTTCACAGTCCACTGAAAGGTGAGCTGAAGTGCAGACTCGTACCCAGGATGAGAGATGGAGTTGCATGTCTCCTCTGATAAGGAAGGCGTTGAGAGGGCCGAGCTCAATAAGGCTCCAGAGGAAGAGGCCATAGCAAGGGCCAGACGAGACGGACATGCACGAGAGATGTTTATAGCCACCAAATTCAATGATGACCACTACTCATACGAGCCTCTTTCACCAGTGCTCTTATGCTGGGTCCACCGTAATACCCTTATTGCAATCGTCATTGTCTCAATGAAAGCCCATCAATATCTGAATGAGGTTTTACATTCTGCATCGCCATGTCCTCATCCTTGGAAGGCGAGACAGCCTTTTGAGCATGTTGTCTTTCTATCATGGGATAACAATTCCAAAAGCGTGTTTTGTGAGCAGAGTAGACATGGTGCAGCCTCTTCAAGCATCTTGCTAACATTCAAATGCCTATAGCAACCATGAGACAGGAGCAGTGGGCTGCAATCCTACTGCAAAGCACCTCAAGGATAACAATCAGCACTCAGTGGTTTTCGCCTTGATGTCTGATGTCTAATCTGAATCCGTACTGTAGCGTCTCTGCACAGGTCATGCAAGGCAAGTATTCAGGCCTCAACATCCCTTCAGAGGAGAGGTAACGGGTGGCACGGTGGTTAGCACTGCTGCCTCACAGCGCCAGGGACCTGGATTCAATTCCCGGCTTGGGTCACTGTCTCTGCAGAGTCTGCATGTTCTCCCTGTGTCTGCGTGGGTTTCCTCCCACAGTCCAAAGGTGTGTGGGTTAGGTGGATTGGCCTTGCTAAATTGACCCTTAATGTTAGGGGAACTAGCTAGGGTAAATACATGGGGTTATGGGAACAGGGCCTGGGTGGGTTTGTGGTCGGTGCAGACTCGATTGGCCGAATGGTCTCCTTCTGCACTGTAGGATTCTATGATTCTATGAACATCATACTCAGTCCACAGCGGTGAGGTCAATCTGCAGGATGCAGTCGTCTGTAATTCTCAGTCTTGGGTACGAGTCTGCACTTCAGCTCACCTTTCAGTGGACTGTGAAAGCTTCAGTAGCATCTGATCTCTATCAAGCACTCATGAGCATGCCTTCATTTGAGTCTACCAAGTTCCTGTTCAGCTTAGCCTTGGCATCAAGGACTTTAAACTAGCAAGTGGGGGGAAGGGAAGTGGTCAATTACAGGAAGTATAATGGTTAATAGGAAGCAAAGCAGCAAGTTAGCATCTGGGGAGAAGGTTTCAACTGCATGGAAAATTACAAAAAAAAGTTAAAAGGGAGAAGAACTCAGGAGATGTTATTAATGGAGGTGTTAGGCATAAAAACTAGCATAAGGGCACTTTACCTAAATGCTCGCAGCATTCAAAACAAGAGAATGAGTTGATGGCATTGCAAATGAGTATGATTTAGTGGCCATTACAGAGACATGGTTACAGGATGGTCACGACTGGGAGTTAAATATCCAGGGGTATCAGACTATTTGGAAGGACAGACAGAAAGGTAAGGGAGGTGGTGTAGCTCTGATATTTAAGGATGACATCAGGGCGGTAGTGAGAGATGATATAGGTTCTATGGAGAAAAGTGCTGAATCCATTTGGGTGGAAATTAGAAATAGTAAGGAGAAAGAGTCACTGATAGGCGTAGTCTCTAGGCCACCAAATAATAACATCACTGTGGAGTGAGCAATAAATAAGGAAATAACTGATGCATGTACAAATGGTATGGCAATTATCACGGGGGACTTTAATCTACGTGTCGATTGGTGAAACCAGGTCGGTCAAGGCAGCCTTGAGGGGGAGTTCATAGAATGTATCTGCGATAGTTTCCTCAAACAGTATGTAATGGAACCTTCGAGGGAGCAAGCTATCCTAGATCTGGTCCTGTGTAATGAGATAGAAATAATTAATGATCTCACAGTAAGGAATCCTCTCAGAAGGAGCGATCACAGTATGGTTGAATTCAAAATACAGATAGAGCATGAGAAGGTAAAATCCAATACCAGTGTCTTCACAAAGGAGAATACAATGGGATGAGGGAGGAGTTGGCTCAGGTAGACTGGGCACAAAAACTTTATGGTGGGACAATTGAGGAACAGTGGAGGACTTTCAAAGTGATTTTTCACAATGCTCATGTAATAACTCCACGGAGGCAAATGTCCCGTCACCAAGCTACTTTATTTACACAATAACATCTGTACATAGCCACCTCTCCAGTTGCTCCCTGCTGAATGCAGGCTGAGAGACTGACACACCTGCTTTAACAGAAGCCGCGAAAAAAGCTATAAAGAAAAGTTAGATGGATAATGAGAGTATACTGGCTTAGAATAGAAAAACAGTGGTTCTCGCCTTGATGTCTGATGTCTAATCTGAATCTGTACTGCAGCATCTCTGCCCAGGTCATAGAACATAGATCATTACAGCGCAGTACAGGCCCTTCAGCCCTCGATGTTGCGCCGACCAGTGGAACCAATCTAAAGCCCCTCTAATCTACACTATTCCAATATCATCCATATGTTTATCCAATAACCATTTGAATGCTCTTAATGTTGACAAGTCCACTACTGCTGCAGGCAGGGCATTCCACGCCCTTACTACTCTGAGTAAAGAACCTACCTCTAACATCTGTCCTATATCCCTCACCCCTCAATTTAAAGCTATGTTCCCTCGTGCTAGCCATCACCATCCAAGGAAAAAGGCTCTCACTATCCACCCTATCTAATCCTCTGATCATCTTGTATGCCTCTATTAAATCACCTCTTAACCTTCTTCTCTCTAACGAAAACAACCTCAAGCCCCTCAGCCTTTCCTCATATGATTTTCCCACCATACCAGGCAACATCCTGGTAAATCTCCTCTGCACCCTTTCCAACACTTCCACATTTTTCCTACAAGACGGCGACCAGAACTGTACGCAATACTCCAAATGCAGCCGCACCAGAGTTTTGTACAGTTGCAGCATGACCTCCTGGCTCCGAAACTCAATCCCTCTACCAATAAAAGCTAACACACCATGCGCCTTCTTAACAACCCTATCAACCTGGGTGCCAACTTTCAGGGATCTATGCACATGGGCACCTAGATCCCTCTGTTCATCCACACTACCAAGTATCTTACCATTAGCCCAGTACTCTGTATTCCTGTTACCCCTGCCAAAGTGAATCACCTCACACTTTTCCGCATTAAACTCCATTTGCCACCTCTCAGCCCAGCTCTGCAGCTTATCTATGTCCCTCTGTAACCTGCCACTTCCCTCCGCACGGTCTACAACTCCACCGACTTTAGTGTCATCCGCAAATTTACTAATCCATCCTTCCACGCCCTCATCCAGGTCATTAATAAAAATGACAAACAACAGTGGCCCCAAAACAGATCCTTGCGGTACACCACTAGTAACTGAACTCCAGGGTGAATATTTCCCATCAACCACCACCCTCTGTTTTCTTACAGCTAGCCAATTCCTGATCCAAACCACTAAATCACCCTCAATCCCATGTGTCCGTATTTTTTGCAAAAGCTTACCATGGGGAACCTTATCAAACACTTTGCTGAAATCTATATACAACACATCAACCGCTTTACCCTCATCCACCTCTTTGGTCACCTTCTCAAAGAACTCAATCAGGTTTGTGAGGCACGACCTACCCTTCACAAAACCGTGCTGACTATCCCTAATCAAATTATTCCTTTCTAGGTGATTATAAATCCTATCTCTTATAATCCTTTCCAATACTTTGCCCACAACAGAAGTAAGGCTCACCGGTCTATAATTACTAGGGTTGTCCCTACTCCCCTTCTTAAACAAGGGGACAACATTTGCTATCCTCCAGTCTTCTGGCACTGTTCCTGTAGACAATGATGACACAAAGATCAAAGCCAAAGGCTCTGCAATCTCCTCTCTAGCCTCCCAGAGAATCCTAGGACAAATCCCATCTGGCCCAGGGGACTTATCTATTTTTACCCTTTCCAGAATTGCTAACACCTCCTCCTTATGAACATCAATCCCATCCAGTCCAACAGCCTGCATCCCAGTACTCCCCTCGACAACACTGTCCCTCTCCAGTGTGAATACCGACGAAAAATATTCATTTAGTGCCTCTCCTATCTCTTCAGACTCCACACACAACTTCCCACTACTGTCCTTGACTGGCCCTAATCTTACCCTAGTCATTCTTTTACTCCTGACATACCTATAGAAAGCTTTAGGGTTTTTCTTGATCCTACCTGCCAAAGACTTCTCATGTCCCCTCCTGGCTCTTCTTAACTCTTTCTTTAGGTCCTTTCTGGCTAACTTGCAACTCTCAAGTGCCCTAACTGAGCCTTTACGTCTCATCTTAACATAAGTCTCCTTCTTCCTCTTCACAACAGATTCAACCTCCTTAGTAAAGCACGGTTCCCTCACACGTCTGCTTCCTCCATGCCTGACAGGTACATATTTACCAAGGACGCGTAGTAGCTGTTCCTTGAACAAGTTCCACATTACAATTGTGTCCATCCCCTGCAGTTTCCTTCCCCAACCTATGCCAGCTAAATCTCGCCTAATCGCATCATAATTTCCTTTCCCCCAGCTATAACTCTTGCCCTTTGGTATATACCTATCCTTTTCCATTGCTAAGGTAAACATAATCCAATTGTGGTCACTGTCACCAAAGTGCTCACTTACCTCCAAATCTAACACCTGGCCTGGTTCATTACCCAGTATCAAATCCAGTGTGGCCTCGCCTCTTGTTGGTCTATCTACATACTGCATGAGGAAGCCTTCCTGCACACATTGGACAAAAACCGACCACTCTAAAGTACTCGAACTATAGCTTTTCCAGTCAATATTTGTAAAGTTAAAGTCCCCCAGTACAACTACCCTGTTACTTTCGCTCCTATCCAGAATCATCTTTGCAATCTTTTCCTCTACATCTCTGGAACTTTTCGGAGGTCTAAAAAAACTCCCAACAGGGTGACCTCTCCTTTCCTGTTTCTAACCTCAGCCCAAACTACCTCAGTAGACGAGTCCTCATCAAATGTCCTTTCTGCCACCGTAATACTGTCCTTGACTAACAATGCCACACCTCCCGCTCTTTTACTACCTTCCCTGCACTTACTGAAACATCTAAACCCCGGAACCTGCAACAACCATTCCTGTCCCTGCTCTATCCATGTCTCCGAGATGGCCACAACATCGAAATCCCAGGTACTAACCCATGCTGCAAGCTCACTCACCTTATTCCGGATGTTCCTGGCGTTGAAGTATACACACTTCAAACCGTCTTCCTGCCTGCCAGTACACTCCTGCGACTCTGAAACCTCATCCATGACCTCACTACTCTCAACCTCCTGTACACCGGAGCTACAATTCAGGTACCCACCCCCCTGCTGAATTAGTTTAAACCCTCCCGAAGAGCATTTGCAAATTTCCCCCCCAAGATATTGGTACCCCTCTGGTTCAAGTGCAGACCATCCTGTTTGTAGAGGTCCCACCTACCCCAGAAAGAGCCCCAATTGTCCAGGTATCTGAATCCCTCCCTCCTGCACCATCCCTGTAACCACGTGTTCAACTGCTCTCTCTCCCTATTCCTCTCCTCACTATCACGTGGCACGGGTAACAAACCAGAGAAACAACTTTGTTTGTTCTAGCCCTAAGCTTCCACCCTAACTCCCTGAATTTCTGCCTTACATCCCCATCCCTTTTCCTACCTATGTCTTGAGTGCCTATGTGAACCACAACTTGGGGCTGGTCCCCCTCCCCCTTAAGGATTTCGAAAACACGATCTGAGACATCGTGGACTCTGGCTCCTGGGAGGTAATACACCAACCGCGGGTCTCTCTCGTTCCCGCAGAATCTCCTATCCGTCCCTTTAACTATGGAGTCCCCAATGACTAATCCTCTACTCCTCTCCCCCCTTCCCTTCTGTGCCACAAAGACAGACTCTGAGCCAGTGACCTGTACACCATGGTTTACCCCTGCTAAGTCGTCCCCCCCAACAGCATCCAAATGTGTACTATCCCCAATTTCTACTACATTTCCTGTTTCTCCCCCCACCTGGATGGCTCCCTGTACCTTGGTGCTGTGGTCAGTTTGCTCATCCTCCCTTTCCCTACCCTTCTGAGCTGCCGGGCCGGACTCTGCGCCGGAGGCACGGCCACTGTTGCTTCCCCCAGGTAGGCTGCTCCCCCCAACAGTACTTAAACAGGAGTACTTATTTTTAAGGGGCACAGCCACTGGGGTACTCTCTAGTACCTGACCTTTCCCCTTCCCCTTCCTAACCGTGACCCACTTGTCTGTCTCCCGTAGCCCCAGTGTGACCACCTGCCTGTAAACTCCTATCTATCACCTCCTCATTCTCCCTAACCAGACGAAGGTCATTGAGCTGCAGTTCTAGTTCCCCAACGCGGTCCCTTAGGAGCTGCAGCTCGACGCACCTGGCGCAGATATGGACGTCCGGGAGGCTCGCTGACTCCAGGACCTCCCACATCCGACACTGAGAACAACAAAGTGGCCTCACAATCATAATTCCCCCTTTCTTCCTATCTAAACCTACCCACCTCTGCCTGTTTACGCCGAAGCCCGATGAGCCAAAGCCCGTCAGCTCTCACTCTGCTTCCCACTCACTCCACTGCCCGCTCCCGACGCTGCCCGCTCAAAAGTGCGGCCTGCTTTTAAACCCTCCAAAAACCTTCCCAGGCTTCTCCTGGGTCTACTTCCTGTTTTGGAAAAAAAACCCTCCGATTTTTAACACAAATTTAACTGAAAAATAAATAAATAAATCAAATGCAGAAACACACTCCCTTACCCTCAGCCTGTTCCTGCGGAACAATGAGGTCATGCAAGACAAGTGTTCAACATCCCTTCAGAGGAGAGGTAACAGGTGGCACGGTGGCACAGTGATTAGCACTGCTGCCCCAAAGCGCCAGGGACCTAGGTTCGATTCCCAACTTGGGTCACTGTCTGTGCGGAGTCTGCACATTCTCCCCGTGTCTGTGTGGGTTTCCTCCGGATGTTCCAATTTCCTCCCACAGTCCAAAGGACATGCTGGTTAGGTGCATTGGCCATGCTAAATTCTATCTTAGCGTACCCGAACAGGTGCCGGAGTGTGACGACTAGGGGATTTGCACAGTAACTTCATTGCAGAGTTAATGTAAGCCTACTTGTGACACCAATAAATAAACAAACAAAACTGTCCCATTGGGAAGACGCAGCATGGGCTCATGAAAGGCAAGTCATGTTTAATTAATTTAGTGGAATTCTTTGAGGACATTATGAGCACAATGGACAACGGGGAACCAGTGGATGTGCTGTAGCTGGATTTCCAGAAGGCATTTGACAAAATGCCGCACGAAGGCTGCTGCATAAGATAAAGGTGCACGGCGTTACAGATAATGTATTAGCATGGATAGAGGATTGGTTAACTAACAGAAAGCAAAGAGTGGGGCTAAATGGGTTTTTTTCTGGTTGGCAATCAGTGACTAATGATGTACCTCAGGGTTCAGTGTTGGGACCACAATTGTTTACAGTTTACACAGATGATTTGGTGTTGGGGACCAAATGTAGTGTGTCAAAGTTCACAGATGACACTAAGATGAGTGGCAGAGCAAAGTGTGCAGAGGACACTGAATGTCTACAAAGGGATACAGATAGTTTAAGTGAGCTGGCAAGGGTCTGGCAGATGGAGTACGATGTTGGTAAATGTGAGGTCATCCATTTTGGTAGGAATAACAGCAAAATGGGCTTATTATTTAAATGGTGAAAAATTGCAGCATGTTGCTGTGCAGAGGGACCTGGGTTTCCTTGTGCGTGAATCACAAAAAGTTGGTTTGCAGGTGCAGCAGATAATTAAGAAGGCAAATGGAATTTTGTCCTTCATTGCTGGAGGGATGGAGTTTAAAAACAGTGAGGTTATGTTGCAGCTGTATAAGATGCTGGTGAGGCCACACCTGGAGTACTGTGTACAGTTTTGGTCTCCTTACTTGAGAAAGGATATACTGGCACTGGAGGGAGTGCAGAGGAGATTCACTAGGTTGATTATGGAGTTGAGACGGTTGGCTTATGAGAAGAGACTGAGTAGACTGGGACTATATTCATTGGAATTTAGATGAGGGGGATCTTATAGAAACATATATAAAATTATGAAGAGAATAGATAAGATAAAAGCAGGGAGAAGAAAGGAATTAAGGGTTCTGGTGAGCAGGCAGGTAAGTGGAGCTGAGCCCACAAAAAGATCAGCCATGATCTTATTGAATGGCAGCGCAGGCTCAAGGGGTCAAATGGCCTACTCCTGCTCCTAGTTCTTATGTTTTTATCTGTGGGTCCGGAAATGCTGACACTCCATTTAGGCATTGAACACTTTGACAACAGAAATCACACATTGTTGTCTTGGAGCTTTGCTCTGATCCCATCTAAGGCCTCCACATTTTCATTCCACCATATGACATATCCACATGGAAACTAGGCTCAATAATGGGCTATCAGGGGATACCAGCAGCAGCAGTCAAAGCAGTGATACCATGGCTGGCTCTGTTGTTAAGCAGGGAGGGACAAAGAGGACTAGAGCAATAGTTATAGGGGACTCTATATTAGGGGTGCAGATAGGCATTTCTGTGGACGTAAAAGAGACTCCAAGATGGTATGTTGCCTCCCTGGTGCCAGGGTCCAGGATATCTCTGAATGGACGGAAAGCATTCTGAAGGGAGAGGGTGAACAGCCAGAGGTTGTGGTACATATTGGTACTAATGACATAGGCAGGAAGAGTGATGAGGTTCTGCAGCAGCAGTTTAGGGAGTTAGGTAGAAAGTTAAAAAGCAGGACTTCTAGGGTTGTAATCTCAGGATTACTCCCTGCGCCACGTGCTAGTGACACTAGGGATAGGAAGATAGTGCAGCTCAACACGTGGCTAAACAGCTGGTGTAGGAGGGAGGGTTTCAGATATCTGGACCATTGGGGTCTCTTCCAGGGCAGATGGGACCTGTACAAGAAGGATGGGTTGCATCTAAACTGGAGGGGCACAAATATTCTGGCCGGGAGGCTTGCTAGTGTCACACGGGAGGATTTAAACGAGTTTGGCAGGGGGGTGGGACCCAAAGCAAAGGTGAATTCGCTGAAGGGGAACGAGAGAGTAGGGCCAGTAAGACTCAGAGAAACAGCAGGCAGGGTGGGATTGCAAATCAGAGAGGGTCTGGTGGACTGAAGTGCATTTGTTTCAATGCGAGAAGTGTAACAGGTAAGGCAGATGAATTTAGAGCTTGGATTAGTACTAGAAACTATGATGTAGTTGCCATTACAGAGACTTGGGAAGGACAGGATTGGCAGCTTAACATTCCAGGATATAGCTGTTTCAGGCGTGATAGAGGGGGATGTAAAAGGGGTGGGGGAGTTGCACTACTGGTTAAGAAGCATATCACAGCTGTACTCCGGGAGGACACCTCGGAGGGCTCATACTGCGAGGCAATATGGGTAGAGCTCAGGAATAAGAAAGGTGTAGTCACAATGTTGGGGGTTTACTATAGGCCACCCAACTGCCAGCGGGAGACTGAGGAACAGATGTGCAGGCAGATTTTGGCAAGGTGTAAAAGTAACAGGGTTGTTGTGGTGGTAGATTTTAATTTCCCCTATATTGACTGGGACTCACTTAGTGCTAGGGGTGTGGATGGGGCAGAGTTTGTGAGAAGCATCCAGGAGGGCTTCCTGAAACAGTATGTAGATAGTCCAACTAGGGAAGGGGCCATACTGGACCTGGTATTGGGGAATGAGCCTGGCCAGGTGGTCGATGTTTCAGTAGGGGAGCAGTTCGGAAACAGTGACCACAATTCAGTAAGCTTTAAGGTACTGATGGATAAAGATAAGTGTAGTCCTCAAGTTAAGGTGCTAAATTGGGGGAAGGCTAATGACAATATTAGGCAGGAGCTGAAGAATGTAGATTGGGGGCAGATGTTTGAGGGCAAATCAACATCTGGCATGTGGGAGGCTTTCAAGTGTAAGTTGATAGGGATTCAGGACCGGCACTTTCCTGTAAGGATGAAGGATAAGTATGGCAAGTTTTGGGAACCTTGGATAACGAGAGATATTGTGAGCCTAGTCAAAGAGAAAAAGGAAGCATTTGTCAAAGCTAGGAGGCTGGGAACACACAAAGCAAGTGTGGAATACAAGGATAGTAGAAAGAAACTTGAGCAAGGAGTAAGAAGAGCTAAAAGGGGTCATGGGAAAGTCTGGGAAAGGATGTGTAGATAGTTTGAGTCATGATAATAGATAAATGATGAAAGATAATATCAGGGTAGTAGTGAGGGATGACATAGGCTCTAAGGAACAAAATGTGGAATCGTTATGGGTAGAGATAAGGAATAGTAGGGGGAGAAAGACACTAGTAGGCGTGGTCTATAGGCCCCCAAATAATAATGTTGAGGTGGGGAGGGCTATAAACAAGCAAATAATGGATGCGTGCAAAAACGGAACGGCAATAATCATGGGGGACTTCAACCTGCATATTGATTGGCTGACTCAAGTTGGAAGGGGTGGGATGGCGGAAGAGTTCTTAGAATGCTGTCGGGATAGTTACCTTGAACAGTATGTTACAGAACTGATGAGGGAACGAGTTATCTTAGATCTGGTAATGTGTAACGAGGTAGGTAGAATTAAGGATGTTCTTGTGAAGGACCCTCTTGGGTCAAGTGATCACAAAATGGTCGGATTTCTGGTACAAATGGAAGAGGAGAAAGTAGGGTCCCATACCAGTGTCCTCTGTTTGAACAGAGGGAAGTAGGATGAGGGCTGAATTGGCTAAGGTGGACTGGGAGAGCAGACTGGTAGGTAGGACAGCTGAGGAACAGTGGAGGATTTTTAAGGAGATCCTTTTCAGTACTCAGCAACAATATATTCCGGTGATAAAGAAGGACTGTAAGAACAAGAACAAAGAACAAAGAACAATACAGCACAGGAACAGGCCCTTCGGCCCTCCAAGCCCGCGCCGCTCCCCGGTCAAGGATTGAATCCTGAATCCAGGATCCCCGCCCAATTTTCCAGCCTATCTACATCCTAATATCCTATCCACCGAGCTGTCCCTCACAGCTACGATGCTTTGTTCATCACAACCTATTAACTCACCCCCACCCCCCCATTCCAGACCATGTGATCTCCAGGGAGAGGCGAAAACCCAGAGTGAAAACCCCAGGGCCAATATGGGGAAAAAAAAATCTGGGAAATTCCTCTCCGACCCCCTGTGGCGATCGAAACGAGTCCAGGAGATCACACTGGCCCTGATCAGAAAATGCTTCCCAACCCTATTCATTTCCACTTCTGCTTTACGAACACCATCTGAATTCCCTGCCCCCGAGACAGGTTCCCAACTATCCGCAGTCTCGCTCTGTACTGGCACCAGCAAGATGATCATAGAATGAAGCCTTGAAACGAGAAACAAAGATCAATTAGCCCGCGCCGCTCCCTGGTCCAACTAGACCACTCTTTTGTATCCCTCCATTCCCACTCCGTTCATATAGCTGTCTAGATAAGTCTTAAACGTTCCCAGTGTATCCGCCTCCACCACCTTGCCCGGCAACACATTCCAGGCCCCCACGACCCTCTGTGTAAAATATGTCCTTCTGATATCTGTGTTAAACCTCCCCCCCTTCACCTTGAACCTATGACCCCTCATGAACGTCACCACCGACCCGGGGAAAAGCTTCCCACCGTTCACCCTATCTATGCCTTTCATAATTTTATACCCCTCTATTAAGTCTCCCCTCATCCTCCGTCTTTCCAAGGAGAACAACCCCAGTTTCCCCAATCTCTCCTCATAACCAAGCCCCTCCATACCAGGCAACATCCTGGTAAACCTCCTCTGTACTCTCTCCAAAGCCTCCACGTCCTTCTGGGAGTGTGGCGACCAGAACTGGACGCAGTATTCCAAATGTGGCCGAACCAACGTTCTATACATCTGCAACATCAGACCCCAACTTTTATACTCTATGCCCCGTCCTATAAAGGCAAGCATGCCATATGCCTTCTTCACCACCTTCTCCACCTGTGACGTCACCTTCAAAGATCTGTGGACTTGCACACCCAGGTCCCTCTGCGTCTCTACACCCTTTATGGTTCTTCCATTTATCGTGTAGCTCCTCCCTACATTATTCCCACCAAAATGCATCACTTCGCATTTATCAGGATTGAACTCCATCTGCCATTTCTTTGCCCAAATTTCCAGCCTATCTATATCCTTCTGTAGCCTCTGACAATGTTCCTCACTATCTGCAAGTCCTGCCAGTTTTGTGTCGTCCGCAAACTTACTGATCACCCCAGTTACTCCTTCTTCCAGATCATTTATATAAATCACAAACAGCAGAGGTCCCAATACAGAGCCCTGCGGAACACCACTAGTCACAGGCCTCCAGCCGGAAAAAGACCCTTCCACTACCACCCTCTGTCTTCTATGACCAAGCCAGTTCTCCACCCATCTAGCCACCTCCCCCTTTATCCCATGAGATCCAACCTTTTTCACTAGCCTACCATGAGGGACTTTGTCAAACGCTTTACTAAAGTCCATATGGACAACATCCACGGCCCTTCCTTCGTCAACCATTCTGGTCACTTCTTCAAAAAACACCACCAGGGTTTAGTGAGGCATGACCTCCCTCTCACAAAACCATGCTGACTATCGTTAATGAGTTTATTCCTTTCTAAATGCGCATACATCCTATCTCTAAGAATCTTCTCCAACAACTTCCCCACCACGGACGTCAAGCTCACCGGCCTATAATTACCCGGGTTATCCTTCCTACCCTTCTTAAATAACGGGACCACATTAGCTATCCTCCAATCCTCTGGGACCTCACCTGCGTCCAGTGACGAGACAAAGATTTGCGTCAGAGGCCCAACGATTTCACCTCTCGTCTCCCTGAGCAGCCTTGGATAGATTCCATCAGGCCCTGGGGATTTGTCCGTCTTTATATTCTCTAACAAACCTAACACTTCCTCCTTTGTAATGGAGATTTTCTCCAACGGTTCAACACTCCCCTCTGAGACACTCCCAGTCAACACATCCCTCTCCTTTGTGAATACCGACGCAAAGTATTCATTTAGGATCTCCCCTACTTCTTTGGGCTCCAAACATAAGTCCCCACTTTTGTCCCTGAGAGGTCCGATTTTTTCCCTGACAACCCTTTTGTTCCTAACGTATGAATAAAATGCCTTGGGATTCTCCTTAACAAGAAAAGGGATAACCAGCCGTGAATAACGAAGGAAATTAAGGGGACTATTAATTAAAGACCGATGCGTACAGAGTGGCCAAAAATAGTGGAGAATCGGAAGATTGGGAAAACTTTAAGAAACAGCGAGACGGAGCAACAGCAGGACGGAGCAACAACGAGACGGAGAAACAGAGCGATGGAGCAACAGAGTGAAGGAGCAACAGAGCGAAGGAGCAACAGAGCAATGGTGCAACAGAGCGATGGAGCAAAAGAGTGATGGATAAACAGAGTGATGGAGCAACAGAGTGATGGAGCAACAGAGCGAGGGAGCGACAGAGCGAGGGAGCGACAGAGCGAGGGAGCGGAAAAGCGAGAGAACAGCAGAGTGACGGAGTGACAGCGAGATGGAGAAACAGTGAGACGGAGAAACAGCGAGACGGTAGCAACAACGAGACGGAGCTACAACGAGACGGAGCAACAGCGAGACAGCAACAGCGAGACGGAGCAACAGTGAGACGGAGAAACAGCGAGATGGAGCAACAGCGAGACGGACCAACAGTGAGACGGACCAACAGCGAGACGCAGCAAGAGTGGGACGGAGCAATAGCGAGACGGAGCAACAGCGAGACGGACCAACAGTGAGACGGAGCAACAGCGAGACGGAACAACAGAGCGACGGAGCAACAGAGCGACGGAGCAACAGAGCGATGGAGCAACAGAGCGACGGAGCAACAGAGCGACGGAGCAACAGAGCGACGGAGCAACAGAGCGACGGTGCAACAGAGCGATGGAGCAACAGAGCGACGGAGCAACAGAGCGACGGAGCAACAGAGCGACGGAGCAACAGAGCGAAGGAGCAACAGAGCGACGGAGCAACAGAGCGACGGAGCAACAGAGCGACAGAGCAACAGAGCGACGGAGCAACAGAGCGACAGAGCAACAGAGCGACGGAGCAACAGAGCGACGGAGCAACAGAGCGACAGAGCAACAGAGCGACGGAGCAACAGAGCGAAGGAGCAACAGAGCGACGGAGCAACAGAGCGACGGAGCAACAGAGCGACAGAGCAACAGAGCGACGGAGCAACAGAGCGACAGAGCAACAGAGCGACAGAGCAACAGAGCGACGGAGCAACAGAGTGGCGGAGCAACAGAGCGAAGGAGCAACAGAGCGACGGAGCAACAGAGCGACGGAGCAACAGAGCGACAGAGCAACAGAGCGAAGGAGCAACAGAGCGACGGAGCAACAGAGCGACGGAGCAACAGAGCGAAGGAGCAACAGAGCGACGGAGCAACAGAGCGACGGAGCAACAGAGCGACAGAGCAACAGAGCGACGGAGCAACAGAGCGACGGAGCAACAGAGCGACGGAGCAACAGAGCGACGGAGCAACAGAGCGACGGAGCAACAGAGCGACGGAGCAACAGAGCGACAGAGCAACAGAGCGACGGAGCAACAGAGCGACGGAGCAACAGAGCGAAGGAGCAACAGAGCGACGGAGCAACAGAGCGACGGAGCAACAGAGCGAAGGAGCAACAGAGCGACGGAGCAACAGAGCGACGGTGCAACAGAGCGACGGAGCAACAGAGCGACGGAGCAACAGAGCGACGGAGCAACAGAGCGACGGAGCAACAGAGCGACTGAGCAACAGAGCGACGGAGCAACAGAGCGACGGAGCAACAGAGCGACGGAGCAACAGAGCGAAGGAGCAACAGAGCGACGGAGCAACAGAGCGACGGTGCAACAGAGCGAAGGAGCAACAGAGCGAAGGAGCAACAGAGCGACGGAGCAACAGAGCGACAGAGCAACAGAGCGACGGAGCAACAGAGCGAAGGAGCAACAGAGCGACGGAGCAACAGAGCGACGGTGCAACAGAGCGACGGAGCAACAGAGCGACAGAGAAACAGAGCGACGGAGAAACAGAGCGACGGAGCAACAGAGCGACGGAGCAACAGAGCGACGGTGCAACAGAGCGACGGAGCAACAGAGCGACGGAGCAACAGAGCGACGGAGAAACAGAGCGACGGAGCAACAGAGCGACAGAGCAACAGAGCGAAGGAGCAACAGAGCGACAGAGCAACAGAGCGACAGAGCAACAGAGCAACGGAGCAACAGAGCGACGGAGCAACAGAGCGACAGAGCAACAGAGCGACGGAGCAACAGAGCGAAGGAGCAACAGAGCGACGGTGCAACAGAGCGACGGTGCAACAGAGCGACGGAGCAACAGAGCGACGGAGCAACAGAGCGACGGAGCAACAGAGCGACGGAGCAACAGAGCGATGGAGCAACAGAGCGACGGAGCAACAGAGCGACGGAGCAACAGAGCGACAGAGCAACAGAGCGACGGAGCAACAGAGCGAAGGAGCAACAGAGCGACGGTGCAACAGAGCGACGGTGCAACAGAGCGAAGGAGCAACAGAGCGACGGAGCAACAGAGCAACAGAGCAACAGAGCGAAGGAGCAACAGAGCGACGGAGCAACAGAGCGAAGGAGCAACAGAGCGACGGAGCAACAGAGCAACAGAGCAACAGAGCGAAGGAGCAACAGAGCGACGGAGCAACAGAGCGACGGAGCAACAGAGCGACGGAGCAACAGAGCGACGGAGCAACAGAGCGACAGAGCAACAGAGCGAAGGAGCAACAGAGCGACGGAGCAACAGAACGACGGAGCAACAGAGCGACAGAGCAACAGAGCGACAGAGCAACAGAGCGACAGAGCAACAGAGCGAAGGAGCAACAGAGCGACGGAGCAACAGAACGACGGAGCAACAGAGCGACGGAGCAACAGAGCGACAGAGCAACAGAGCGACAGAGCAACAGAGCGACGGAGAAACAGAACGACTGAGCAACAGAGCGACCGAGCAACAGAGCGACGGAGCAACAGAGCAACAGAGCAAAAGAGCGACGGAGAAACAGAGCGATGGAGCTACAGAGCGACGAAGCAACAGAGCGATGGAGCTACAGAGCGATGGAGCAACAGAGCTCTGGGGTGGCACGGTAGCACAGTGGTTAGCACTGCTGCTTCACAGCTCCAGGGACATGGGTTCAATTCCCGGCTTGGGTCACTGTCTGTGTGGAGTTTGCACATTCTCCTCGTGTCTGCGTGGGTTTCCTCCGGGTGCTCCGGTTTCCTCCCACAGTCCAAAGATGTGCGGGTTAGGTTGATTGGTCATGCTAAAATTGCCCCTTAGTGCCCTGGGATGCGTAGGTTCGAGGGATTAGCGGGTAAAATATGTAGGGATATGGGGGTAGGCCTGGGTGGGATTGTGGTCGGTGCAGACTCGATGGGCCAAATGGCCTCTCTCTGTACTGTAGGGTTTCTATGATTCTATGATTCTATGACGAAGAAAGCGATAAAGAAAGGAAAGATAGGTTATGAAGCTAGGCTAGCTCTAAATATAAAAAATGATAGTAAAAGTTTTTACAAATATATAAAAAGGAATAGAGTGGCAAGAGTGAATGTTGGACCCTTGGAGGACGAGAGGGGGGATTTAATAGTGGGAAATGAGGAAATTGCTGAAACTTTAAATAAGTTTTTTGTGTTGGTCTTCACGGTGGAAGACACAAATAGTTTACCGAATATTAACGATAGAGGGTTGGTAGGAGGAGAGGTGCTCAATACAATTAATGTTACCAGGGAGGCAGTGCTTGGTAAACTAACGGGACTGAAGGTGGACAAGTCCCCGGCCCCGGATGGAATGCATCCCAGGGTACTGAAAGAAATGTCAGAGGTAATAGCGGATGCGTTAGTGGTTATTTATCAAAATTCGTTGGATTCTGGGGTAGTGCCGGTGGATTGGAAAACGGCTAATGTTACGCCACTGTTTAAAAAAGGAAATAGACAAAAGGCGGGTAACTACAGGCCGGTTAGCTTAACGTCTGTAGTTGGGAAAATGCTGGAATCCATCATTAAAGAAGAAATAGCAGGCCATCTGGATAAGAATGGTTCGATTAAGCAGACGCAGCATGGATTCATGAGGGGAAAGTCGTGCTTGACGAACTTGTTGGATTTTTATGAAGATGTGACTAGTGCGGTTGATGGAGGGGAACCGGTGGATGTGGTGTTTTTGGATTTCCAAAAGGTGTTTGATAAGATGCCTCACAAAAGGTTGCTGAAGAAGATTGGGTCACACGGAGTTGGGGGTAGGGTGTTAGTGTGGATTGGGGATTGGCTATCCGACAGTAAGCAGAGGGTCGGAATAAATGGGTGCTTTTCTGGTTGGCAGATGGTAACTAGTGGCGTGCCGCAGGGATCGGTACTGGGGCCTCAACTATTTACCATTTATATAGACGATCTGGAGGAGGGGACTGAGTGTAGGGTAACAAAGTTTGCAGACGACACAAAGATAAGTGGAAAAGTGAATCGTGTGGAGGGCATAGAAGGTCTGCAGAGAGATTTGGACAGGCTGAGTGAGTGGGCGAGGATCTGGCAGATGGAGTATAACGTTGGCAAATGCGAGGTTATTCACTTTGGAGGAAATAATAGCAAATTGGATTATTATCTAAATGGAAAAAAATTACAACATGCTACTGTGCAAAGGGACCTGGGGATCTTTGTGCATGAGACGCAAAAATCCAGTCTGCAGGTGCAACAGGTGATCAAGAAGGCAAATGGGATGTTGGCCTATATCGCAAGGGGGATAGAATATAAAAGCAGAGATGCCTTGCTGCATCTGTACAGGGCATTGGTGAGGCCGCAGCTGGAATACTGTGTGCAGTATTGGTCCCCTTATTTGCGGAAGGATATATTGGCCTTGGAGGGAGTGCAGAGAAGGTTCCCCAGGTTGATACCAGAGATGAGGGATGTTGAATATGAGGAGAGACTGAGCAGATTGGGTTTGTACTCATTGGAATTTAGAAGGCTGAGGGGGGATCTTATAGAGACCTATAAGATAATGAAGGGGCTGGATAGGGTAGAGGTGGAGAGATTCTTTCCACTTAGAAAGGAAACTAGAACTAGAGGGCACAGCCTCAAAATAAAGGGGGGTCAGTTTAGGACAGAGTTGAGGAGGAACTTCTTCTCTCAGAGGGTGGTGAATCTCTGGAATTCTCTGCCCACTGAAGTGGTGGAGGCTACCTCGTTGAATATGTTTAAATCACAGATAGATGGATTCCTGATCGGTAAGGGAATTAGGGGTTATAGAGATCAGGCGGGTAAGTGGAACTGATCCACTTCAGATCAGCCATGATCTTATTGAATGGCGGGGCAGGCTCGAGGGGCTAGATGGCCGACTCCTGCTCCTATTATATTCTTATGTTCTTATGTTGAGATCAAAAAGGAGGAGGTATTGGGGTTCTTGAGAAACATCAAGGTAGACAAGTCTCCAGGGCCTGATGGGATATACCCCAGAATACTGAGAGAGGCAAGAGAGGAAATTGCTGGGGCCTTGAGAGAAATCTTTATATCCTCACTGGCTACAGGGGAGGTCCCAGAGGATTGGAGAATAGCCAATGTTGTTCCTTTGTTTAAGAAGGGTAGCAAGAATAATCCAGGTAATTATAGGCCAGTGAGCCTTACATCAGTGGTAGGGAAATTATTGGAGAGGATTCTTCGAGACAGGATTTATTCCCACTTGGAAATAAGTGGACGTATTAATGAGAGGCAACATGGTTTTGTGAAGGGGAGGTCGTGTCTCACGAACTTGATCGAGTTTTTCGAGGAAGTGACAAAGATGATTGATGAGGGTAGGGCAGTGGATGTTGTCTACATGGACTTCAGTAAGGCCTTTGACAAGGTCCCTCATGGCAGACTGGTGCAGAAGGTGAAGTCGCATGGGATCAGAGGTAAGCTGGCAAGGTGGATACAAAACTGGCTCGGTCAAAAAAGAGAGAAGGTAGCAGTGGAAGGCTGCGTTCCTGAATGGAGGGCTGTGACAAGTGGTGTTCCTCAAGGATCAGTGCTGGGACGTTTGTTGTTTGTAATATATATAAATGATGTGGAGGAAAATGTAACTGGATTGATTAGTAAGTTTGCGGACGACACAAAGGTTGGTGGATTTGCGGATAGCGATGAGGACCATCAGAGGATACAGCAGGATGTAGATCAGTTGGAGACTTGGGCGGAGAGAGGGCAGATGGAGTTTAATCCGGACAAATGTGAGGTAATGTATTTTGGAAGGTCTGATACAGATAGGAAATATACAGTAAATGGCAGAACCCTTAGGAGTACTGATAGGCAAAGGGATCTGGGTGTACAGGTACACAGGTCACTGAAAGTGGCAATGCAGGTGGAGAAGGTAGTCAAGAAGGCATACGGCATGCTTGCCTTCATCGGCCGGGGTATTGAGTTTAAAAATTGGCAAGTCGTGTTGACGCTTTATAGAACCTTAGTGAGGCCGCACTTGGAATATAGTGTTCAATTCTGGTCGCCACACTACCAGAAGGATGTGGAGGCTTTGGAGAGGGTACAGAAAAGATTTACCAGGATGTTGCCTGGTATGGAGGGCATTAGCTATGAGGAGAGGTTGGAGAAACTTAGTTTGTTCTCACTGGAGCGACGGAGGTTGAGGGGAGACCTGATAGAAGTCTACAAGATTATGAGAGGCATGGACAGAGTGGATAGTCAGAAGCTTTTTCCCAGGGTGGAAGAGTCAATTACTAGGGGGCATAGGTTTAAGGTGCAAGTTTTAAAAGAGATGTACGAGGCAGATTTTTTACACAGAGAGTGGTGGGTGCCTGGAACTCGTTGCCGGGGGAGGTAGTGGAAGTGGATACGGTAGTGACTTTTAGGGGGCGTCTTGACAAGTACATGAATGAGATGGGAATAGAGGGATATGGTCCCTGGAAGCGTAAGGGGTTTTAGTTAAGTCAGGCAGCATGGTCGGTGCAGGCTTGGAGGGCCAAAGGGCCTGTTCCTGTGCTGTAATTTTCTTTGTTCTTAGTTCTAATAGTGCCACTGTAGCGTGCACATAACCATGTCGACTGACTATCTGAGAGCTAGCATTGGGTTGATGTCAAGAGACTGCACATTCTCCCATGTCAAAGTCTGGCATTTACATACACCTCCAATCTCTTATAGTTTCAGTCCTGTAGCAGAAATTGAAAGGCACAACATATGTCAGTAAGGTCCATAATTCTGCATCATGCAGGTGGAAAAGTGGGTACTATTATTGGGGTGATGTTTAGATGTACACGCGGACACAAGATAATGCTGCAGGCCGCCAGGAATGCATGCCAGTCTCAAGTTTGGTGTTATGTGCACCACAATCAAGGCAGACAGACATTACATGGAGGCCAATGAAATATGCACTGACTGCACAGCACATCACTATTCAATCCTCTAAGATCCATGCTAAACACTCTTCAGTGCAGAACCATCAGGAAGCTAAACCAGCCTGCAGCTTCTAAACTTATGAGCCAACTTCATTTCAACTTCTGAAGCAGGTCTCGGCTATGCATTGCTCAACCACCAAGTTCTTTGAGCCAGAGCCTTTTACATGTTGCTACAATGCAAAGAATTGTAGCAACATGAGTAAAGGCTCTGGCTCAAAGAACTTGGTGGTTGAGCAATGCAAAGACACTGTAAGGAGATGGTGCGAGACAGCATGACTGAGGCACACAATGGGACATTTGTTAAATTTGATTCATCACAGAGCATATTATCAGACAGAAGATACATACACAAGATGAGAAGTTGACAGTAACAAATTCTGTTTACCAATGTGCAGGTTGTGAACACCCATGCCACTTTTGTGCTCTTCGTATTTCTTAACTTTTTTTAACTTACTGCTACGTCTTGGTGCATCCCCGACATCTACAGGAGAAGTGGAGGCAGCCTGCTGACTGCTACAGCTTGTTGTCTGTGACAACCTTGGTAGGCATCCTCTGGTGGGCCCTGGCTTGTTTTGGGCTTCTTGCTGTATGGCAGGTGCACCCTCCTCAGTCTGTGGAGCTGGAGCTGATTGGGTCACAGGCGGAGGGGATTGGGAGCAGCTGGACATTCATGGTGACTACCGGAGGGGGGAGGAGGTCTGGCTGATGCTCCTCGTCCCTTTGGGTGCCATGGTCTCCTGCCTGACTCTTTGAGGGGAAGGGGTACCTGGAGTGAGCTCGAGGTGCCTCGACACCCTCTCGCCTAGCCGCTGATGCATCCCACCTATGGCTAGAGCAATAGAGAACAAGTCCTCACACAGATCAGGCACAAAGTCCTAGACCAAGGTCTCCATTGCGGTTGCCATCTTACCAATGTTGACCTTAATGCACTGGCATGTCGGCACAATGAAATCAAACTGAATGCAGACAGATTTGTCCATTATTTGTTCTAATCTGGTGTCAGCCTCTGACAACCTTGCCTGATATGCCTGTGCCTGTGTTTCCAGCACTGACAACTCTGCAGGGGCCATGTCCACAGGCTTGTTATCAGCAGAAACCTGGCCTCTAAATCGTCTGAGTGTCAGTGACCTCAGATGTCCCTGCCTCTGCCTGCTGTGATCTAGAACCTGCACTCACCAGATGGTGACCCTGAGTCTGAAAATTGGTCCCGTTGACCGTTTTTTTCTGCACTGGTAGAGGGTGCAAGTGAAGGCTGTGATGGATCCACGTCCAGTGGATCCTCAGGATCCTCATCAGAGGTGGCCTGGGGCTGGGACTGAGGGGTGACTGCAAGTAACCCTCTTCTTGTTCCTGCTGGTGCCTCTTAAAGAGAGCAGAGATAATGAGTCATTGGCTGTATGGTGATCAACATTACAAAGCATTCTCCGCTTCCAAGGAGCTGTTGATGGATCCTCACTGGCTTGAGAAGTTGATCTTACCCTCGGCAGGTTCCGTTCTTTGCCAGCTGGTTCTGACGCCTGCTCTTCAAATGTTGAGAGTGGCCTGAGCTCAGACATCCTAGCTCCTGTCTGGGATCGCTCCCTTTTGTTGCGAGTGCTCTTTTCCTGCACAGTCATATGGACAGATTGTGAGCAGGACAGATGCCACAGCAGATGATTAGCATGCCTGCCTTCTTGGGGTATTGAGTGAACCTCTTTAAGAGCTGAGGATGAGAACTGTACAGGATGCGATAAGAGATGAAGATGTTGTGTGTGAGAGAATCAGTAGTGATGTTCCTTGCGCTGGCAGTGTGTGAGACACCAACACCAAATTCATCAGCCACACTCACAAGACAGCACGGAACATCACCCAAGCACAACGCAGCGCCATCCACGCTCTCAAGACCAACCGCAACATTGTCATCAAACCAGCAGACAAATGAGGGGCCATCGTCATACTGAACAGCACGGATTACTGCAAAGAGGTGTACCGACAACTGAACAACAAGGAACACTACAGACAGTTACCCACAGATCCAACCAAAGAACACACCCGCCAACTCAACACTCTGATCAAGACCTTTAATCCGGACTTTCAGAGCACCCTCCGTGCTCTCATCCCACGTACTCCCCGCGTTGGAGATCTCTACTGCCTCCCGAAGATACACAAGGCAAACACACCCGGCTGTCCCATCATATCGGGCAATGGGACCCTGTGCAAGAACCTCTCCGGCGATGTCGAGGGCATCCTGAAACCCATTGTACAAAGAACTCCCAGCTTTTGTCGCGACACGATGGACTTTCTACAGAAACTCAGCACACGTGGAGCAGTTGAACCAGGAACACTCCTCGTCACAATGGATGTCTCGGCACTCTACACCAGCATCCCCCACGATGATGGCATTGCTGCAACGGCCTCAGTGCTCAGCGCCGACAACTGCCAGTTTCCAGATGCAATTTTACAACTCATCCGCTTCATCCTGGACCACAAAGTCTTCACCTTCAACTACCAGTTCTTCATCCAGACACACAGAACAGCCATGGGGACCAAATTCGCACCTCAATATGCCAACATCTTCATGCACAGGTTCGAACAAGACTTCTTCACCACACAGGACCTTCAACCGATGCTATACACTAGATACATCAATGACATTTTCTTCCTTTGGAGTCATGGTGAACAATCACTGAAACAACTATATGATGACATCAACAAGTTCCATCCCACCATCAGACTCACCATGGACTACTCTCCGGAATCGGTTGCATTCTTGGACACACGCATCTCCATTAAGGACGGTCACCTCAGCACCTCACTGTACCGCAAGCCCACGGATAACCTCACGATGCTCCACTTCTCCAGCTTCCACCCTAAACACGTTAAAGAAGCCATCCCCTACGGACAAGCCCTCCATATACACAGGATCTACTCGGATGAGGAGGATTGCAACAGACACCTCCAGACGCTGAAAGATGCCCTCATAAGAACAGGATATGGCGCTCGACTCATCGATCGACAGTTCTGACGCGCCACAGCGAAAAACCGCACCGACCTCCTCAGAGGACAAACACGGGACACGGTGGACAGAGTACCCTTCGTCATCCAGTACTTCCCCGGAGCGGAGAAGCTATGGCATCTCCTCCAGAGCCTTCAACATGTCATTGATGAAGACGAATATCTCGCCAAGGCCATCCCCACACCCCCACTTCTTGCCTTCAAACAACCGCACAACCTCAAACAGACCATTGTCCACAGCAAACTACCCAGCCTTCAGGAGAACAGTGACCACGACACCACACAACCCTGCCACAGCAACCTCTGCAAGACGTGCCGGATCATCGACACGGATGCCATCATCTCACATGAGAACACCATCTACCAGGTACATGGTACCTACTCTTGCAACTCGGCCAACGTTGTCTACCTGATACGCTGCAGGAAAGGATGTCCCGAGGCATGGTACATTGGGGAGACCATGCAGACGCTACGACAACGGATGAATGAACACCACTCGACAATCACCAGGCAAGACTGTTCTCTTCCTGTGGGGGAGCACTTCAGCGGTCATGGGCATTCAGCCTCTGATCTTCGGGTAAGCGTTCTCCAAGGCGGCCTTCATGACACACGACAGCGCAGATTCGCTGAACAGAAACTGATAGCCAAGTTCCGCACACATGAGAACGGCCTCAACCGGGATGTTGGGTTTATGTCACACTACCAGTAACCCCCACAGCTTGCCTCCTGGACTTGCAGAATCTCACTGGCTGTCTTGTCTGGAGACAATACACATCTCTTTCACCTGTGCTTAACGCTCCCTCCACTCACATTGTCTGTATCTTTAAGACCTGGTTGGCTGTAGAGATTCACATTCTAATCAGTATTCTGTAACTTGATTTTGTGTCTCTGTGCCCTGTTTGAGAGCAGATTTCCACTCCATCTGATGAAGGATCAGCGCTCCGAAAGCTAATGGCATTTGCTACCAAATAAACGTGTTGGATTTTAACCTGATGTTGTTAAAACGCTTACTGTGTTTACCCCAGTCCAACGCCGGCATCTCTACATCGTGTATGAGATCCCAGTGGACTAGAAGGTATTTGACCCTTCAACTAGGCTTATGAAATTGTGAGTTGAGAGTGAGAGAAGATGAACTTACCCTGGCAGAGTGGATGAAAAAATTTGTCCTCTTCCTGCAGTGGATGGTGATTCTCCTCTAGGGTGTATTTGCATTGACTCTACTGGTGACCAGCTCTCAAGCCTTGGTGATGAGATTGGTGGACCTCTGGCTCCCATCATTGGGGAAAAATATGTCCCGACAGTCAGGAAAGAGATAGAGAATCTGGTGAACTGGTGCGATGACAATAATCTCTCCCTCAATGTCAGTACAACAAAGGAGATAGTCATCGACTTCAGGAAATGTAGTGGAGGACATACCCCTGTCTACATCAACAGGTATGAAGTGAAAATAGTCGAGAGTTTCAAGTTTCTAGGTGTCCATATCGCCAACAACCTGTCCTAGTCCCTCCACATCAATGCTATAGTTAAGAAAGCCCACCAATGCCTCTACTTTCTCAGGATGCTAAGGAGATTTGGCATGTCTGCTACAACTTTCACCACCTTTTACCAATGCACCATAGAACGCATCTTTTCTGGTTGTATTATAGCTTGGCATGGCCCCTGTTCTGTCCAAGACCGCAAGAAACTACAAAGGGTCGTGAATGAAGCCCAGTCCATCACGCAAACCAGCCCCCATCCATTGACTCTGACTGCACTTCCTGCTGCCTCGGAAAAGCAGCCAGTCAAGGACCCCACGCACCTTGGACAGACTCTCTTCCATCTTCTTCCTTTGGGAAAAAGATACAAAAGACTGAGGTCACGTACCAACCAACTCAGGAACAGCTTCTTCCCTGCTGCCATCAGACTTTTGAATGGACCTACCTTATATTAAGTTGATCTTCCGTTACATCCTAGCTATAACTATAACACTACATTCTGCACCCTCTCCTTTCCTTCTCTGTGTACAGCATACTTTGTATCAGGCACAAGAAACAATACTTTTCACTGTATACTAATACATGTGACAATAATAAATCAAATCAAAATCCATTGCCTAGAGGAGTACCTCCGTTTAGTGTTGCTAAACTTCAGAGCAGCATGCTTAGTTCTCTTAGGGACGATTCAACTGGCTGGCACAACAAGTCCTTGGCTGCAGAGAGCGATGTATGCATGTGGTGTAAACATGGCACCTGAAGGTTTTGGCAGGGTGGACGAATCCCAGCCTGCCCTGCAATGACATACGATGTGCTTCATGTTCATGTGTATATTATGAGCTGAAGAGTGGACAATCTGGTGTGGAAGCATGCCACGATGACTGGCAGGTTCCGTACCACCTTTCCTGTCCACCACTGCACTTAGTCTCCGGAACAGAAAATTCTGGTTTTGGTCTCTTTAATTGTTACTAGGACTGTAGATTATAATTTATTTTAAATACAATCATTATTAATTTCAGCCAACTAGTAGAACCTAGCAGGACAAGTCATGGTGCCTCTATAAGAAAGTATTTTGAAAATTCCAATGATACTGAGCTGAAAATTTTCCAAAAGATCCTTTACTTACGCATCTCCAGACTTTCGATAGTTTTCTGGGCACTCAAAGATCAGGCAACGGAAGCTGCCCTGAACATTGAAGCAGGTCTCAGTGCCAGAGCAGTTATGCCTCCCTGTGATACATTCATCGATATCTGTGGGAAAGGCAGCAGGTTTTAGGTTAGGGAATGTAATTTTACAGGATTCTAGATTATTGCTGTATTCAATTGAGCTTGGATGTCCTTAGGAAAAGTCAATGCTGAATCTCAATATACTGAGGGACTCTCTGTTTTCTCGTAAAATCTTCCACACACCAAAAATCCAATAAATATTAATAAAAGTTAATTTGCTGATACTAAACAAATAAAAAGGTACAAGGTTTTTCCTAATTCTGCTGAAGGTATTCTGTTGAGGAGCAATATATTTGTGCTAAATGTGCTGAATTTTGCACTGAGATCGGGGCACCCTTCCAAAACAGCACTCAAGCACTTTGCAGCCAAGCCCACCAGCATTTTAGGCCATGCCCCCCAAAGCCGGCTCACAACTCACCACTCTCTTAAAAAATGGCTGAGTGTGGGACCAGAACATGACTGATAACTGGAGCGATCTGCATCGGTTTTTCTCACTGTTATGACACTTAGGGCACGATCTTTCCGACTGGGCCAGGAAAATAGGACACGAGGCTTTCTCGCCTGACGCGAACTGGTCTTGCGTCAAAAGCCATCTTCCCAACCATGTTTTGCCAATGTAATCTGCTTCCTGCCTGAAAAGGGTGCAAAGCCGATTTAAATATAAATAACATGATTTGCATGTCATTAACGAGACTGGCATAGTCGTTTCCAGCCTCCCAGACGTATTACCCATCATCGGCGAGATGTCTCAGCGACGAGAATGACTCGTGATCCCCAACAACGGGGCCCAGACATGATGGCCATGTCAGGGGGACTGGAGGTCAACAAAGACTTCAGGTGGTTGCGGGCATGCCCAGACAGTGCCCATGGGACAGTGCCATCCTGGCAGTGCCCATTGGGCACCCTGGCAATGCCCACCAGACACCATAACTGTGCCTGAGCAGTGCCAAGGGACTGCAGCCTGAGTGAGGGTTTGCCAATGATGCGGGGAAGCAGGGGGAGAGCTCTGTGAGTTGGGAGCTCTGCAAGGGGTGGAGTCAAGGGCCACCTCTGCAAAAGCAGGGGATTGATCGGCGGGAGGAGGGGACTCTGCAGATGGGGTGTTGATCGGTGGGGGGATGCGGCGAGGGACCGGCAAAGGAGCAATCGCCAAGGGTGTGGTGGGGGCGATGTCCATGGGGAAGGTGGGAGATCGGGGCGCTTGTGCTACGGCGCCCCAAGCAGTCTGCAAGTGGCTTCACCAGCGAGATTAAACTGCACCCCCTACTGGTGAGAAATGTACTTCTAAAAAAAGTGACTGAGTGTCATAAGATTACATTTTTAAACTCGCCCAAAAAACGGGTTTGAAAGTCTTGTTCGGCACTTCGAATTTTTATGGGAAGATCCAGCCCTTATTTTGTTGAGGGAAATTCACGGCCAAGATCTCTTATGTACTCGGATTTCAGTTTGTCTGATGTTATATGATAGAAGCTGAAGTTTCAAAGGGTTCTTAAGCGTTTCCAGTTGAAAATTACACTTCAGAAATTTGAGAGTTATTGTAAAGATCACAGCAGAGTCAAATTCCAATGCGAGTTTGGATAAATAAAGAAAGCCCGTCTGTTTACCATTAGATTTTTCAATCTTCCTAGAATGACCTTTTTAACACCAAACAATGGTCACTGAAGGTGAACAGTATGTTAATCAAGATCAGAATCCAAA
The DNA here is from genome assembly GCF_964213995.1 of Mustelus asterias. Lineage (NCBI taxonomy): Eukaryota > Metazoa > Chordata > Chondrichthyes > Carcharhiniformes > Triakidae > Mustelus > Mustelus asterias. Next base: position 43,101,274 of record NC_135809.1, on the reverse strand, counting down.
TCTCCAAAGTTTCTCATTAAATACTCAGAGTTGTTATTATTGGCGGCACGGTAGCACAGTGGTTAGCACTGCTGCCTCACAGTGCCAGGGACCCAGGTTCAATTCCCAGCTTGGGTCACTGTCTGTGTGGAGTTTGCACGTTCTCCCTGTGTCTGTGTGGGTTTCCTCCGGGTGCTCCAGTTTCCTCCCACAGACTGAAAATGTGCTGGTTAGATGCATTGACCGGAACAGGCGCCAGAATGTGGCGACTAGGGGAATTTCACAGTAACTTCATTGCAGTGTTAATGTAAGCATTATTTGTGACTAATAAAGAAATTTTTAAAAAAACTTTATTTATAAATCCTTAATTACTTTATTTCATGTCTTTTCTGCATTGCAGCAGACATAGGCCCAAATCATCCGATCAGGATCGAAAACCTTGGCCCACATCCTCTGATCCTCAGATAGTCAGAGACAGGATGTATCCCGGAGGATGGGCTATGGGGCCCTCGGAAATCTCACTCAAGGACTCCATGGGAATTGCCTGGAAGTTTGAACTTCTGATGGACAATTCCTTTGCATCCCAGGACCCTCCTGCAGATGGTTCCGACTTACCAGAATAGTTACCAAGGAAATGTTAGACTGGAAAAAAAAATCTGGTCTAAAACCTGGGGAGAGTTGTGCAGTGGGGCTAAACAGTTGGGTCAGGGGTAGAAATCATAGAAATCATAGAAACCCTACAGTGCAGAAGGAGGCCATTCGGCCCATCAAGTCTGCACCGACCACAATCCCACCCAGGCCCTACCCCCACATATTTACCCGCTAATCCCTCTAACCTACACATCCCAGGACTCTAAGGGGCAATTTTTAACCTGGCCAATCAACCTAACCCGCATATCTTTGGACTGTGGGAGGAAACCGGAGCACCCGGAGGAAACCCACGCAGACACGAGGAGAATGTGCAAACTCCACACAGACAGTGACCCGAGCCGGGAATCGAACCCGCGACCCTGGAGCTGTGAAGCAGCAGTGCTAACCACTGTGCTACCGTGCCGCCCTCAGGTGACAGGGGTCCATCAGGTTGGGTTGGGAGCTAGTCAGGTCAGGTTAGGGAGGAGTCGGGGTGGAGGGTGGGGGGTGAAAAGTCACATGGTGGGGGCTAGTCAAGTCATATCAGGGGAGAATCAGATGATGGGATTCGTCAGGTTGGGTCAGGGAGTATTGGGGGGATCAGGGGGTAGTCAGGGAGCCAAGGGGCAGTCGGGGGGTCAGTGTGAATGATTGGGGGGCAGTTATGAAGTTACCCAGGTGTTAGACCAGGTATTTTTCTGTCCAATATTTCTTGAGTAACATTTCCTGGTAAGTAAGTCGGATACTTCCAAAATATCTGACTCTAACTCAGAGTTGGAGACTTTCTCGGAGGGTCCCATGGAGCTGGAGAATTGCCAATTGGAAATTCAAACTTCCCAGGCAATTCCCACAGAGTCCTTGCATTCAGACTTCCAAGATATTATGCCAAATGCAGACAAATGGGGTTAGCTTAGATGGGCTTTTTGGTCGGCATGGAGCAGTTTGGGCCGAAGGGTCTGTCTCCGTGCCATAGATTCTAGAATTTCTATGTACCACAGCACATCTTCTGGGGTACGTTTGGTTTCCAACTATCCGGAGACCAGAAAATCTGACCCATAATCTCTGGGACTGCACTGTGCATAAAGAAATGACAGCCAGGTGGAGGGTGGGAATCACCACAGACCCATGACATTTTGATCAAAATTACCTTTTAACAATGCAGATTGCATCATCTACCACAGAGTTGTACAAAGGTGAGGTTTGATGAGGATCTTCCCAATAGGGCTAGTATCCTTAAAATTATTTACTTTCACAGTTTCCACTGTCATTTTGCGTTTTTATTGTCTGAGAATCCACGAAATACTTCTCAAATTTTGACACTTTTTCATTAAAACAAATGAAGTTTCAAATTGAAGGGGTTGTCTTCATACACTCAAGGCAGGGTCAACAATAGGTAATTCTGGTAACTCTTTTGGCTGGTAGGAAAGTTGTTTGTAGCAGAAGGTATAGCACCAATAATTCCCCATCTTCAAACACAAAGCTTTTCTCAGAACGTACATATTGATTGTTTTTGTTTTAATCTCAAAGCAAGTGCAATTAATCAGTAGCCTTTTTCACATGAGCATTTTTAATATTCTTGCCTGAATTTTCCAGACATTTCCTGCTACGTTTCTTCAAAGATCAAAGGAGAAAGAAGAAAACAGATTGATGTTGGCAATGCCCACCTCTGTTCCACCTCCACAATTTTTAATGTGGGCCTGGCAATGTAAAATTGTCCACCCTTATGTAAATAATATGCAAATTGATGTATTCCTCATATTTCTGTTATTTCCAGGCAACCACCATTTAGAATTTAGCAGAGGGCATATATTACTGGTTGCAGCAGTGAATGTCTGTGCTCCAGCTGTCTAAGTATGGCCATGCACAGGTCCTAGATGAGATACAAAAAATGGAGGGGGGGAGGGTGAAATTTTTTCCTATCTTACTGGCAGTTCCCAGACTGCGGACACCTCTGTACCATACAAACTTTTGGGAAGTCAGGGGCAACCATCGACCACCTTAGTTGTGGCAGGATTCCTAGTGGACACTAAAGAGCCTGTCTCTAATATATTATCGACCAAGTGCCAGAATTTTGGCTGGAGAAGAGGTAGCATTTCCATGGCAGGCAGAAGTTGTGTCCGAAACAGAAAATCAAGGTTACAGATCTTCTAAAAATATGCAAATGCAATGGAATCGATTATTCCACTTGTTCCCATAACTGAACTAACCACTGAAAATGAATGTGCCGTGCAACTGAAGCAAATCTAGCAGGTTTACTTCAGAGCTTGACCTTCTATATGCAGAACATACTCTTGTTTGTCAACAGACTGCTAAGTTTTTACAAGAAATGAAAGGCACCTATACATCTGACATGCAGTTCTCCATCCTTTCACCAGGATATTTCTGTGTGGGCCCAGAATTCAAGACTTCAAAAGGCTAAGTGCACTGATCTGGAAAACATGGGTCACCGATGTAGGACACAGACCATGACATCAAGCACACAGCTTATCGGGGTGAATCTAGGCTGTCATCTGCATGATCTCATGGTGCTGAAGTGATGATACCTGCACTGTGTTTCAATGTGTTTCAATCCTCAAACAGCTCAAAAAAGACTTATACCTGGTTTGTGACAAAGATATTAAATTTTACATGTGTAAAATACATTTAGGGTACAACTTTGTTTATTACTGCACTGTACTGATAACAGTAAATGCAAGCCATTCAGTACATAGGACACCTCCTGATTTCAGAAACAGGAGATTTAAAGGTTTGAAATATATTGAAATACTTAAAAATGCTATGACATGGAACTTTCTGGACCAGTCGAGTTTCAGGTTGATGCAATTTGGTGAACATCCAACTTGTGGCCCAGTCCTGATTATCTTAATTACATACTTTTAAAAAAACTTTCTTTACTGTTATAACCAGCTCTGATGTAAAACTACAATGAGCAAAGTAAGAGAGCTAGTATGGCAGCAGGGAGATCTGGTGGTCGTGGCATTGGCGTGTTGGACTCCAGACTTATTCAAGGATCCAAGATTAACAGTTACAATTTTTGGCTGTGATGGCAGCAAATCCGGAAGGCATAAAGCATCTTCCAGCTGATCACACCAGCACAACACAAATAGTCATGGAGCTATCATGCTTTACACTGTGCAGATTTACCAGCTGAAGCTGAAGTGGACTATGAGCAGGAGAGGGCATTGGAGGGAAGAGATATGGGGCAGAATCTTCCCCAAAAATTCAAAGTGTCATTAAAGTGTGAAAACCGTGTGATCCACACCGGCTTTTTGGGTGAGTTCAGCACTGCAACTTTCCACATTCTGTTAGTTTTTCTGGCAGCTGGTTGCTTTGCACAGGTGCAGGGGGTGGGGGCTGAAGCCTAAGTATGCTGGGAAGCTGGCTGCAGAGCACTCGGGCAGCACAATCTGCTACTGCACCGGGAGACCTCCCACCGCCTGCCTCCCCATCATCGGTGGCATTGCCACCACCCTCCAACCCCCCCCCAACCAACACGGGTCACTGGCATCAGGACATGAGGACCCTTCCAATGTGCCCCCTGCTGGACACCCGACATGCCCCCTCCCCCTATCACAACCTCTCCGCCTCCCACTCCTGCACAACCCCCTCCTTTGTCTTGTCTGTACCCTTATCAATAAGTAGTAACCTCAACTGTAGACAATCATTTAAATAGTACCTCACTCATTGCCAAAAATACTACACAAATGTTCCTGCAAAGGCCAGTCACTCCAGTGCACTGCTGCACTCTCGGAGGTGCCAACCTTTGGATGAGGCATTAAAACCAGGATCCATTTGCCCTTTCAAAAGGACATAAATGATCCTGTGTCACTAGAATGAGAAGTTAAAATTATCAAGGCTGATTGAAATTGTTTCTACTTGTAGAGGAGACCAAAATTGGTGGCCATAAATACAAGACAGTTACCAATAAAGCTAATAGGGAATTCAGAAGAAAATGTTTTACCCATAATGTGGTTAGAATGTGGAATATGAGTAGCTGAAACCATCAGCCTCGATCAAGTTAAAGTAAAGCTAGATAAACACAGAGGGAAGAAAAGGAATAGGAGATTATGCTGATGGGATTATATAAAGAGAAGTGGAAGGAGATTCAGACAAATAATCACAAGCATACACTAATATAGCTGAATAGACTATTTTTGCATTGAACGTTCTATGTAATTTTGCAAAAGGGGTGCTCTCCTGAGTATACGGAGTAATATTTATTCCTCAACAAATATCATTAAAATTGATTATCTGCTCTATTGTGTGTGTTTGTGGGACCTTGCTGTGCATGAATTGGCTTTCTCATTTCATACATTACAATAGTGACCAACTTCAAAGTATTTAACAGGATGTAATGTATTCCTTTTAGGTGACCAGGGAGAGAGATCCTCACATCTGTCAAGAAACATCATCTGGCAGCTTCATAGGAAAGCTTGGGTTTCTTTCCATGCTGACAGGTGAGAAGCCCTCTACTCCAGTATTCTGATGTTTGGTGATGAACTAATAGAGACAGGAACACCTTAAAGAAGTGACAGAATGCTCAGATCTCAGACAGAAAAAGAAAAGGACGTTGCTGAAAGAAGGTTTCCAGCTACTTCAAATCGAACAGTTTTGTTTTCCTTCCACAAATTTTTCTTTAGAACTTGTAACTTTAAAAAAATCTGTCACATAGACTTGAAAAAAATGACTACAAAAGGAATAATGCACACATTTAGCATTTATCGTGAAGCCACAGCTGGTACATTTTTCTTTAGCCCCTGATGGTGATATTTCCCATCATAAACAATAAAAATATTCTTGTTGAATTAAATTGGTCCAACAATCCATGTCACACAATATCTTGTCAGCTGCAGATCATCTCAGCAACATATAGCAACAATATGGAACTATTTTGTTTTAACTAACACCCTTATGCACCACTTCCTTAAGCCAAGGGCAAAAAGGCTTCTGCCCATTTATGTATGATGTTCATTTTCTGGCAGGTCATGGGATGGGCAAAGGAAGCTCCCACTTAAAGCAGCCACACTCTTCATTATATTTAATGATGTGGTTGCCATTCTGATGCTTCTGACTAATGCTGGTTTAACACCAAGTGAAATTAATGTCAATTGTAATTGGATTTCAGAATTGATTGGCACGGATATTACAAGCCAGTAGCCATAAAGAAGCTTCTTCTATCAGTTTACAGATAATTCTGGATTGTTTCTCTTTTTTTGTCTTTTGACACTTCATAAACCTTTGTGTCAATTGTTTTAATTTTATTAAATCTGTATGACCATTGCAGCCATTAACAGATTTAATGGAAGAAAATGCCATTTTAGGTACATAGAACATAGAACATAGAAAGTCACAGCACAAACAGGCCCTTCGGCCCACAAGTTGCGCTGATCATATCCCTACCTCTAGGCCTATCTATAGCCCTCAATCCCATTAAATCCCATGTACTCATCCAGAAGTCTCTTAAAAGACCCCAACGAGTTTGCCTCCACCACCACCGACGTCAGCCGATTCCACTCACCCACCACCCTCTGAGTGAAAAACTTACCCCTGACATCTCCTCTGTACCTACCCCCCAGCACCTTAAACCGGTGTCCTCTCGTAGCAACCATTTCAGCCCTTGGAAATAGCCTCTGAGAGTCTACCCTATCCAGACCTCTCAACATCTTGTAAACCTCTATCAGGTCACCTCTCATCCTTCGTCTCTCCAGGGAGAAGAGACCAAGCTCCCTCAACCTATCCTCATAAGGCATGCCCCCCAATCCAGGCAACATCCTTGTAAATCTCCTCTGCACCCTTTCAATGGCTTCAACATCTTTCCTGTAATGAGGTGACCAGAACTGCGCGCAGTACTCCAAGTGGGGTCTAACCAGGGTCCTATAAAGCTGCGGCATTATCTCCCGACTCCTAAACTCAATCCCTCGATTAATGAAGGCTAGTACGCCGTACGCCTTCTTGACCGCATCCTCCACCTGCGAGGCCGATTTAAGAGTCCTATGGACCCGGACCCCAAGGTCCTTCTGATCCTCTACACTGCTAAGAATGGTACCCTTCATATTATACTGCTGCTTCATCCCATTGGATCTGCCAAAATGGATCACTACACACTTATCCGGGTTGAAGTCCATCTGCCACTTCTCCGCCCAGTCTTGCATTCTATCTATGTCTCGCTGCAACTTCTGACATCCCTCCAAACTATCCACAACACCACCTACCTTGGTGTCGTCAGCAAACTTACCAACCCATCCCTCCACTTCCTCATCCAGGTCATTTATGAAAATGACAAACAGCAAGGGTCCCAGAACAGATCCCTGGGGCACTCCACTGGTCACTGACCTCCATGCAGAGAAAGACCCCTCCACAGCCACTCTCTGCCTTCTGCAGGCAAGCCAGTTCTGGATCCACAAGGCAACAGCCCCTTGGATCCCATGCCCTCTCACTTTCTCAAGAAGTCTTGCATGGGGGACCTTATCGAACGCCTTGCTGAAGTCCATATAGACCACATCCACCGCTCTTCCTTCGTCAATGTGTTTGGTCACATTTTCAAAGAACTCAACCAGGCTCGTAAGGCACGACCTGCCCTTGACAAAGCCGTGCTGACTACTTTTGATCATACTAAACTTCTCTAGATGATCATAAATCCTGTCTCTCAGGATCCTCTCCATCAACTTACCAACCACTGAGGTTAGACTCACCGGTCGGTAATTTCCCGGGCTGTCCCTGTTCCCTTTCTTGAATATAGGGACCACATCTGCAATCCTCCAATCCTCCGGAACCTCTCCCGTCTCCATCGACGATGCAAAGATCATCGCCAAAGGCTCCGCAATCTCCTCCCTCGCCTCCCACAGTAACCTGGGGTACATCCCATCCGGTCCCGGCGACTTACCAACCTTGATGCCATTCAATAGTTCCAACACATCCTCTTTCTTTATGTCCACATGCTCGATCCTTTCTGTCCACCGCAAACCAGCAGTACAACCACCCAGATCCCTTTCCACCGTGAATACCGAGGTAAAGTATTCATTAAGCACCTCCGCCATTTCTAACGGTTCCGCACAAACTTTTCCCCCTTCACCTTTTAAGGGTCCTATGCCTTCACATCTCATCCTTTTACTCTTGACATATTTGTAGAAAGCCTTGGGATTCTCCTTAATCTTACCCGCCAAGGTCTTCTCATGACCCCTTCTCGCTCTCCTAATTTCCTTCTTAAGCTCCTTCCTACATCCCGTATACTCCTCTAAATCCTTAACACCTCCTAGCTCTCTGAACCTTCTGTACACCTCTCTTTTCTTATTCACCAGGTTCATCACAACCTTCGTGCACCACGGTTCCCGTACCCTACCAACACCCCCCTGTCTCATCGGAACGTTGTCATGCAGAGCTCCAGACAAACATTCCTTGAAAATCCTCCACTTTCCTTCGGTACTTTTCCCCAAGAATGCCTCCTTCCAATTTACCCGTCTAATTTCCTCCCTGATGACACTGTATTTCCCTTTACTCCAGAGAAACACTTTCCTAGCCTGCCTGATCCTATCTCTTTCCAATGCTATCGTGAAGGAGATAGAATTATGATCGCTATCCCCAAGATGCTCACCCACCGAGAGATCCTCCACCTGTCCAGGTTCATTAGCCAGCACCAGATCAAGTACAGCCTCTCCTCTAGTAGGCTTATCCACATACTGTGTCAGGAAACTCTCCTGGACACACCTAACAAACTCCTCTCCATCCAAACCCCTAGCCCTAGGGATATTCCAATCTATGTTTGGGAAATTAAAATCTCCCATCACGACAACTCTGTTATTCCTACATCTCTCCAGGTACTGGAAAGAGTGCACCGAAATGGATGCCAGTCAGCTTGAATTACACAGGAAATACTCTGAATTCATGTTAGTACCTGTACACCAACACCTGCAGACAGAGGGGATCAGATCTTGCTTTAGCACACAATTAGTGCACAGGCTGATTTCAACTCTTGATATGTGTGACAGCAGGCCCAGTGCCACAGATCTGATTAATTGTAATGCTCAGTGGTTCTTCAGACGTGCCCCAAATTACAGGATGGCGTGCTTTAATTGGCCAAAGTGATCACCAGGCAGCAAAACCTCATTGACTTCACCTTGCAAGTCACCACAATTTGTGAGATAAATTTTCATCTTCACTTGCTGCACAGTAATTTGATGTAGTGGACTGCCTGTCCTAACAGAATCCACATGATTTTCATTCCATTGATCCACTTGGCCAGATTACCACTCAGGGTCGAAGATGAAAATTCAGACACCAGCTCAATGGTGAATTCAACATTATAAGAGACCCTGCTAAAATGTTCTCCTACCTTGGCAGTTACGTCCATTGGATGCAAGAGTGTAGCCAGCTACTGGACAAGCACACCGGAAGCTGCCAGGAACATTGACACAGCGATATGAGCAAATGTTGCCTCCAGCAGGTAAAGCACATTCATCAATGTCTATAAGCAGATGAAAAGTAATACATAGTTAGATAAGCCAATTGTCATAAGAGATCACATCTGCTGCACATGATTGTTTTATCTATTTAGCTAAATTGGAGAGACATAACCATCAGTCTAGAAACATTTCATATATGGACAGAACTTAGTTTGTTTTCTTTTTATTCTTTACAATTTTCTCCCCTCTTCTGCACACATTGACTTATACATTACTAAAATGTGATTGTTTGGACATCATTCTCCAGTATTTAGATCATAGATCATAGAATCCTACAGTGCAGAAAGAGGCCATTCGGCCCATCGAGTCTGCACCAACCACAATCCCACCCAGGCCCTATCCACATCCACATATCCCTACATATTTACCCTCTAACCTATGCATCCCGGGACACTAAGGGGCAATTTAGAATGGCCAATCAACCTAGCCCGCACATCTTTGGACTGAGGGAGGAAAGCGGAGCACCCGGAGGAAACCCACGCAGACACATGGAGAATGTGCAATCTCCACACAGACAGCGACCCGAGCCGGGATTTGAACCCAGGTCCCTGGAGCTGTGAAGCAGCAGTGCTAACCACTGTGCTACCGTGCCGATTGCTGAGTAATCTAGGCTTTTAGTATTGGAAGGTGACAGAACAACGATAGCAATACAACCTGGTTATCAACGTAAAAAAATGTCAAAGACAACAAAACCCATTTGGCTCATTGATTTGGTATCTCTCTTAATGGGCAGGATTTTCTGCCTCTCCTCTCCACAGCTTGTTTCTTCGCGGCAGAAGATGGCCCACCATGGCTGGTAGTGGGCTATTCTGGTCCCGCTGCTGTCAATGGGATTCCCCCATTGCTGGGAAACCCAAGGTGGGGGTGCATCATCGGCTGAACCGGAAGACCCCACCACCGTGAACAGCCTGAAGATCTTGCCCAACATTTTTACTCCCCAGTCCAGCATCCAATGACATCTTGAACTCTCCAGAATCTTTTATTATACCACATTTGATAGATTAAAGTTTCACAGGATGTGAAATCAACATAAACATTACCCCCTTACTTGGAAAATGATTTGAAGTTGTGAAAGGACACATGGGAGAAACCATGTTTTTGTCTGCCTTTAAAATTCAGCAAGAAGTCTCACAACACCAGGTTAAAATCCAACAGGTTTATTTGGTAGCACAAGCCACAAGCTTTTGAAACGCTGCCCCTTCATCAGGTGAGTGGGAGTTGTGTTCACAAACAGGGCATATATAGACACAAACTCAATTTACAAGATAATGGTTGGAATACGAGTCTTTACAGGTAATCAAGTCTTAAAGGTACAGACAATGTGAGTGGAGAGAGGGTTAAGCACAGGTTAAAGAGGTGGTGTATTGTCTCCAGCCAGGACAGTTAGTGAGATTTTGCAAGCCCAGGCAAGTCGTGGGGGTTGCAGATAGTGTGACATGAACCCAAGATCCCGGTTGAGGCCATCCTCATGTGTGCGGAACTTGGCTATCAGTCTCTGCTCAGCAATTCTGCGTTGTCGGGGTGTCGTGAAGGCCACCTTGGAGAACGCTGACCTGAAGATTAGAGGTTGAATGCCCGTGACTGCTGAAATGTTCCCCAACAGGAAGAGAACACTCCTGCCTGGTGATTGTTGAGCGGTTTTCATACATCTGTTGTCGTAGCATCTGCATGGTCTCTCCAATGTACCATGCCTCGGGACATCCTTTCCTGCCATGTATCAGGTAGACAACATTGGCCAAGTTGCAAGAGTATGTACAGTGCACCTGGTAGATGGTGTTCTCATGTGAGATGATGGCATCCATGTCGATGATCTGGCACGTCTTGCAGAGGTTGCTGTGGCAGGGTTGTGTGGTGTTGTGGTCATGTTCTCCTGAAGCTGGGTAGTTTGCTGCGGACAATGGTCTGTTTGAGGTTGTGTGGTTGTTTGAAGGCAAGAAGTGGGGGTGTGGGGATGGCCTTGGCGAGATGTTCGTCTTCATCGATGACATGTTGAAGGCTCCGGAGAAGATGTGGTAGCTTCTCCGCTCCGGGGAAGTACTGGACGACGAAGGATACTCTGTCCGTCGTGTCCTGTGTTTGTCTTCTGAGGAGGTCGGTGTGGTTTTTCGCTGTGGTGCGTTGGAACTGTTGATCAATGAGTCGAGCGCCATATCCTGTTCTTATGAGGGCATCTTTCAGCGTCTGGAGGTGTCTGTTGCGATCCTCCTCATCCGAGCAGATCCTGTGTATACGGAGGGCTTGTCCGTAGGGGATGGCTTCTTTAACGTGTTTAGGATGGAAGCTGGAGAAGTGGAGCATCGTGAGGTTATCCGTGGGCTTGCAGTACAGTGAAGTGTTGAGGTGACCCTCCTTGATGGAGATGCGTGTCCAAGAATGCAACCGATTCTGGAGAGTAGTCCACGGTGAGTCTGATGGTGGGATGGAACTTGTTGATGTCATCATATAGTTGTTTCAGTGACCTGAATGCCGCATCCTGGAAACCAAGATAGAGTCCATATTCTCAACCTGTGCTCAGGACGCAGACCAGCTGCAAAACACTGCCAAGCAGATGAGACAACGGAACTACACCATCTACATGCACACCACAAACAGGAAACTTGAGAAACTCGGCATCACCACCAGCAGCAACCAAGCCTCTCCCAGTACCACAGTAGAAAACAGTACCACTGCAGGGAAGTCCATTGTCAACGTGTTCGACTACACACTTCAATCAGATGAAATCCAAGTTCTCAGCCGAGGGCTCAATTTCTGCCCCACCACCAAAATAGACCCCATCAGTCTCGCAGCGGACACAGAGGAATTCATCAGGCGAATGAGGCTGCGGGAGTTCTTCCACAAACCCCAAGAGGCCAACAGCAAACACAATGAGACAGCCAATGAACCAGAACAGCCGACAGAGGGATCCGCGGTGCAGCAACCGAAGAGGAAAGAGTCGAATTGGACTCCTCCGGAAGGCCGCTGCCCTCGACTCGACATGTATGCCCAAGCCATCAGGAGGTGCGTCAATGCCAGATTCATCAGCCGCACTCACAAGACAGCCCTGAACGTCACCCAAGCACAACGCAACGCCATTCGCGCTCTCAAGACCAACCGCAACATTGTCATCAAACCAGCAGACAAAGGAGGGGTCACCGTCATACTGAACAGAACGGATTACTGCAAAGAAGTGTACCGACAACTGAACAATGAGGAACACTACAGACAGTTACCCGCAGATCCGACCAAAGAACACACCCATCAATTCAACAGACTGATCAAGACCTTTGATCCGGACCTTCAGAGCACCCTCCGTGCTCTCGTCCCATGTAGTCCCCGCGTTGGAGATCTCTACTGCCTCCCGAAGATACACAAGGCCAACACACCCAGCCGTCCCATCGTATCAGGCAATGGGACCCTGTGCGAGAACCTCTCCGGCTACGTCGAGGGCACCCTGAACTCCATTGTACAAAGAACTCCCAGCTTTTGTCGCGACACTACGGACTTCCTACAGAAATTCAGCACACATGGAGCAGTTGAACCAGGAGCACTCCTCGTCACAATGGATGTCTCGGCACTCTACACCAGCATCCCCCATGACGATGACATTGCGTCAACTGCCTCAGTACTCAACGCCGACAACTGCCAATCTCCAGATGCAATTTTACAACTCATCCGCTTCATCCTGGACCACAAAGTCTTCACCTTCAACTACCAGTTCTTCATCCAGACACACGAAACAGCCATGGGGACCAAATCCGCACCTCAATATGCCAATATCTTCATGCACAGGTTCGAACAAGACCTCTTCACCGCACAGGACCTTCAACCGATGCTATACACTAGATACATCGATGACATTTTCTTCCTTTGGACTCATGACGAAACAACTATATGATGACATCAACAAGTTCCATCCCACCATCAGACTCACCATGGACTACTCTCCGGAATCGGTTGCATTCTTGGACACACGCATCTCCATCAGGGACAGTCACCTCAGCACTTCACTGTACTGCAAGCCCACGGATAGCCTCACGATGCTCCACTTCTCCAGCTTCCACCCTAAACACATTAAAAGAAGCCATCCCCTACGGACAAGCCCTCTGTATACACAGGATCTGCTCAGATGAGAAGGATCGCAACAGACACCTCGAGTCACTGATAGATGCCCTCATAAGAACAGGATATGGCGCTCGACTCATCGATTGACAGTTCCGACGCGCCACAGCGAAAAACCGCACCGACTTCCTCAGAAGACAAACATGGGACACGACGGACAGAGTACCCTTCGTCGTCCAGCACTTCCCCGGAGCGGAGAAGCTACCACATCTTCTCCGGAGCCTTCAACATGTCATCGATGAAGACGAACATCTCGCCAAGGCCATCCCCACACCCCCACTTCTTGCCTTCAACAACCGTACAACCTCAAACAGACCATTGTCCGCAGCAAACTACCCAGCCTTCAGGAGAACAGTGAACACGACACCACACAGCCTTGCCACAGCAACCTCTGCAAGACATGCCAGATCATCGACACGGATGTCATCATCTCACATGAGAACACCATCCACCTGGTACACTGTACATACTCTTGCAACTTGGCCAACGTTGTCTACCTGATACACTACAGGAAAGGATGTCCCGAGGCATGGTACACTGGGGAGACCATGCAGACACTATGACAATGGATGAATGAACACTGTTCGACAATCACCAGGCAGGGGTATTCTCTTCCTGTTGAGGGATACTTCAGCAGTCACGGGCATTCAACCTCTGATCTTCGGGTAAGCGTTCTCCAAGGCGGCCATCACGACACACAACAATGCGGAATCGCTGAGCAGAAATTGATAGCCAAGTTCCGCACACATGAGGACGGCCTCAACCGGGATCTTGGGTTCATGTCACACTATCTGTAACCCTCACGACTTGCCTGGGGTTGCAAAATCTCACTAACTGTCCTGGCTGGAGACAATACACCACCTCTTTAACCTGTGCTTAACCCTCTCTCCACTCACATTGTCTGTACCTTTAAGACTCGATTACCTGTAAAGACTCACATTCCAACCATTATCTTGTAAATTGAGTTTGTGTCTATATATGCCCTGTTTGTGAACACAACTCCCACTCACCTGATGAAGGGGCAATGCTCCGAATGCTTGTGGCTTGTGCTACCAAATAAACCTGTTGGACTTTAACCTGGTGCCTGGTGTTGTGAGACTTTTTACTGTGCTTACCCCAGTCCAATGCCGGCATCTCCACATCATGTTTAAAATTCAGCTAAGAGCTGCTTGCAATTAGTCATCAGCCGATTCAAACTTTAATCATAATTTTTCAAGTAAAGATATATCTTCATGATTGGTTTGCCACAGACAAAATGTGTTGTCATACTGCCCATTTTCAGTGTGTTTTATATGAAAAGGGTTGTATATTTTCTTACCTTTTTGAGTCTGTGTTCCAATTAAATAATGTCAGCAGCAAGTTTGCATGAGTTCAACTAAAGGTTATTTATTCTTATACGCTTACCCCAAATTAATATCCACGCACGCACACACAGTGTAAAGTGAAGAGTTCACTGCAAGTTGTGAGATGCCTTGTAGCCAAATGACCAGGAGGTTGGCTCTCAGGCAAACATTAAACTGGAACAAGTGTGGGGGGGGGGGGGGCGGGGGGGGCGGGGGGGGGGAGGATATTTTCACACATCTGTCTAGATACAGAATATATTTTAAGGCACATGCACCTCTATTGTGGTAAAAGATACAAACAAGGTAAGAGCCGGGAAAATGCAGTGTTCTCTCAGAGTTGTAGGGCTGAAGGAGATTACAGAGATCATAAGGGGTGAGGCCAGGGAGATACTTGAATAAGCTAAGAATTTTAAATATCTTGGTGGTTGGCAGTCAATAAATGTCAGCAAGGTGGACTCATGGGACTTAGTGTGGGTCAGGATGTGAACAGCAGAGTTTATGGAGGGTGAGTGATGGGAGGCCATCCAAGACAGCATTGAAATAGCAGAGTTGGAGTTAACAAAAGCATGAATATGGGTTTTGGCAGGGGCAGAAACAGGTGATATTACAGAGTTGGAAAGAGGCAGTGATGCTTATGGAGAGGATATGAGTAAGGAAGTTCAAAGTGTTGCTAAGATTAAGTGCAGCTAACAAGGCATCGTGTTACTCAGGATCATATCGGCCACCAAGATTGTGAACAGACTAGTTCAGCCTGAGGCAGTGACCAGAGAAGTGAATTAATTGGTTAAGGAGTATAATTTGTGTCTGAGAGTGAAGACACCAGCTTTAGACTTATGTTTTAACTGGAGGAAATTTTGGCTTATCTGGGACTAGATGTTGGACCTGAAGTCTGACAACAGAGGAGGAGGGGGGTAGAGTCCTTCTCTCTGTGGGGATTTCCCACTTTCAAGTTATTGTTGTTAAATATCTTGGCTGTTGGATAACTTGCAGCTAATATGTGTTCTTGACTTCTGACCACTGACGACTGAAAGAACAAAGAACAATACAGCACAGGAACAGGCCGTTTGGCCCAAGTTTGTGCTAACACAAATGCCTCTCTAATCTAATATTTTCTTGCCTCTATGCGTTTCATATCCCTCTATCTCCTACCTATTCATGTGTCTATTCAGATGCCTCTTGAACGTTGTTATAGTATTCGCTTCCACCACCTCCTCCAGCAGCGCGTTCCAGGCATTCACCACCCTCTGTGAAAAACTTGCCCCTTACATCCCTTTTAAACTTCACTCCTCTCACTTTCAACCTATGCCCCTGATAATGACTAATTGCAAACAGCTCTTAGCTGCCTTTTAAAGGCAGACAAAAACATGGCTTCTCCCATGTGTCCTTTCACAACTTCAAATCATTTTCCAAGTAAGGGGGTAGTGTTTATGTTGAATTCACATCCTGTGTTGTGGGTTAACATCTCTGAGGTTCATCCTATCTAGTTTGGATGGGGAAAGCCATCACGATACAATGAAATGGTGATAATAGCTATTCACATCTATCTGCAACTGAGATTTGATCTGTATTGACAGTGCACAGGTTGCACAGTGGTATACAGTCAGGAGGGAGTTGCTCTGCTGATTACTACATACTGTGTTCCCTGAGCTGATGAATCAGTACTTCTCCATGTTGAATATCATTTGGAGGAAGCACTGAGGTTGGCAAGAGTGCAGAATGTACTAGGTGGAGTAGTTCAATATCCATCACCAATACTGGCACAAAGGAAGATGGTTGTGGTTATTGGAAGTCAATAGCACCACCACAGACTAAATCCTAAGCGATATAGTGCTCGACTGGGTCTGCAACAGGTGGTGAGGGAGCCAACAAAAGGGAAAAATATACTTGACCTCATCCTCACCAACCTGCCTGTCCATGACAATATCTGTAAGGGTTACCACCAAACAGTCCTTGTGGAAACAAAGCCCTGTCTTCCCATTGAGGATACCTTCCATTGTACTGTGTCGCACTACAATCATGCTAAATTGGATAGATTTTGAACAGATCTAGTAACTCAAGACTGGGCATCCATAAGGCACTCTGGGCCATGAGCAGCAGCAGAATTGTACTCAACCAAAATCTGTAAACTCATGGCCCGGCATATTCACCACTCTACCATTACCACCAAGTCAGGGGATCAACCATGGTTCAATGTAGAGTGTAGGAGGGCATGCCAGGAACAACCATATATACCTAAAAATGAGGTGTCAACGTGTTACAACACAGGGCAATTTGTGTGCCAAGCAGCATAAGCAGCAAATAATAGACAGCGCTAAGCAACCAGTGGATCAGATCTAGGCTCTGCAGTGCTGCCACATGCAGTCATGAATGGTGGTGAATAATCAAACAACTCACTGGAGGAGGAGGCTCCATAGATATTCCCATCCTCAATGATGGAGGAGCCCAGCACTTCAATACAAAAAGTAAGGCTAAAGCATTCTTCAGCCAGAAGTGCCGAGTGGATGATCCATCTAGGTCTCCTCCAGAGGTTCCCAGCATCACAGACGCCAATCTTCAGTCAATCTGATTCACTCAACGTGATATCATGAAACAGCTGAAGGCACTGGATACTACAAAGACTATGGGACCTGACAGTATTTCAGCAACAGTACTGAAGACTTATGCTCCAGAACTTGTGCACCCGAGCCAAGCTGTTCCAATACAGCTACAACACTGGCACATACCCAGCAATGTGGAACATTTTCTAGGTATGTCCTGTACACAAAGGGTAGGGCAAATCCAACGCAGCCAATTACTGCTCCATCAGTCTACTCTCAATGATCAGTCAAGTGATGGAGCAAGTCATCAACAGTGCGATCAGGCAGCACCTGCTTAACGATAACCAGCTTATTGATGCCCAGTTTGGGTTTCCGCCAGGGCCACTCAGCTCCTGACATCATTAACAACTTGATTCAAACATGGACAAAAGAGCTGAATGCCAAAGGTGAGGTGAATGTGACTGCCCTTAACATCAAGGCAGCATTTGATTGAGTATGGCATCAAGGAGCCCTAACAAAATTGGAGTGAATAGGAGTCAGGGGGAAAACATTCCACTACTTAGAGTCATGTGTGGCACAAAGGAAGATGGTTGTGGTTATTGGAAGTCAATCATCTCAGTTAGAACATAGAACATAGAAAACTACAGCACAAAACAGGCCCTTCGGCCCCACAAGTTGTGCCGAACATATCCCTACCTTTTAGGCCTACCTATAACCCTCCATCCTATTAAGTCCCATGTACTCATCCAGGAGTCTCTTAAAAGACCCTATTGAGTTTGCCTCCACCACCACTGACGGCAGCCGATTCCACTCGCCCACCACCCTCTGTGTGAAAAACTTCCCCCTAACATTTCCCCTGTACCTACCCCCCACTACCTTAAACCTGTGTCCTCTCGTAGCAGCCATTTCCACCCTGGGAAAAAGCCTCTGAGAGTCCACCCGATCTATGCCTCTCAACATCTTATATACCTCTATTAGGTCTCCTCTCATCCTATGTCTCTCCAAGGAGAAAAGACCGAACTCCCTCAGCCTATCCTCATAAGGCATGCCACTCAATCCAGGCAACATCCTTGTAAATCTCCTCTGCACCCTTTCAATCTTTTCCACATCCTTCCTGTAATGAGGCGACCAGAACTGAGCACAGTACTCCAAGTGGGGTCTCTGACGAGGGTCTTATATAGCTGCATCATTATCCCCGGACTCCTAAACTCAATCCCTCGATTGATAAAGGCCAGCACACCATACGCCTTCTTAACCACCTCCTCCACCTGCGGGGCCGATTTTAGAGTCCTATGGACCTGGACCCCAAGGTCCTTCTGATCCTCTACCGTACTAAGAGTCTTTCCCTTAATATTGTACTCCTTCATCCCATTTGACCTGCCAAAATGGACCACTACGCATTTATCTGGGTTGAAGTCCATCTGCCACTTCTCCGCCCAGTTCCAGGACATCATTGCAAGAGTTCTTCAGGATAGCTCCCCAGGCCCAACATCTTCAGCTGCTTCATCAATTATCTTCCTTACTATACAAGTCAGAGGTGAGGATGTTTGCTGGTGATTGCACAATGTTCAGCACCATTTGCGACTCTTCAGATACGGAAGCAGTCCACGTCCAAATGCAGTCTGACCTGGACAATATTCAGGCTTGGGTTGATAAGTGGCAAGTAACATTCCTGCCACAAAAGTGCCTGGCAATGGCCATCTCCAAAAAGAGAGAATCTAACCATCTTCCCTTGACATTCAATGGCATAACCATCATAGAGTCGCTCACAATTAACAATTAACCATTGACCAGAAACTGAACTGGACCAGCCATATAGATACTGTGGCTGCAAACACAGATCAGACTAGGAATCCTGTAACTCACCTCCTGACTCCTCAAAGCCTGTCCACCATCTACGAGGCATAAGTCAGGAGTTTGATTAAATACTCCCCACTTGCATGGATGACTGGAACTCCAACAACACTCAAGAAACTCAGCACCATCCAAGACAAAGGAACTTGTTTGATTGGCATCCCTTCCATAAACATTCACTCTATCCACCCCTGATGAACAGTGGCAACAGTGTATACCATCTACAAGATGCGCTCCATTAACTCACCAAGGCTCCTTTGGCAGCACTTTCCAAACCTGTGAATTCTACCATCTAGAAGGACAAGGGCAGAGGAAACCTGGGAACACCACCATCTGCAAGTTCCCCTTCAAGTCACTCACCATCTGACTGGAGCTATATATTAGAATCATAGAATTCCTACAGTACAGAAAGAGGCCCATTAAGCCTGCACTGATAACAATCCCACCCAGGCCCTATCCCTGTAACCCCACATATTTATCCTACAAATCTCTCTGACACTAAGGGGCAATTGAGCATGGCCAATCAACCTAACCCACACATCTTTGGACTAACATAAAGCTGAACTCTCTCTTCGAAGTGAGGACTGAAAGCACTGTCCATTTAGCACCGTGGTTAACAGTGCTGTGCTGGGGGAAAATTAGAGAGAATAAAAATCTTACTGCAGCTAAACTGTTCGTTCTGTCACCTTGATGATTGATGTATATTTTTGAAAGTGACGATTTTTGACCATGGATGTTCACGAGGTGTCCTGTGCCATGACCATCCTTTAACTAGAATCATAGAATCCCTACAGTGCAAAAGGAAGCCATTTGGCCCATCAAGTCTGCACCGACCACAATCCCACCCTGGCCCTATTCCTGTAACCCCACATATTTACCCTGCTAATCCCCTGACACTAGGGTCAATTTAGCATGGCCAATCAACCTAACCCACACATCATTGAACTGTGAGAGGAAACCAGAGCACCTGAAGCAAACCCACGCAGACATGAGGAAAACGTGCAAATTGGACACAGTTACCTGAGGCCAGAATTGAACCCAGGTCCCTGACGCTGTGAGGCAGTACTGCTAACCACTGTGCCACCGTGCCGCCCACTGTTCACCCACTATATCACTGTTCCTTCACTGTTGCTGGGTCAGTACCCTGGAACTCCCTCCCTCAACAGCACCGTTGATGTATTAACACCACATGGACTGCAGAGGTTCAAGAAGGCAGCTCACCAACACCTTCTCAAATACAATTAAGGATGAACAATTAATGCTGGTGTAGTCAACGGTGTCCACATCTGATAAATGAGTTTAAAAAATGAATCATTTCTCTTTAGCAGATCTAAAAATTTTGAAAAAGTGAGGAAAAACTGCTGTTTGGCTGACTGTGAAGCATCATGCAATTGGGTAATGAGTCTTCCTGCTTTTCAATAGATGTACAAATTCAGTACCTCACAAGGATGGATGTGTTGACAAGTCATGTAATGAGTCCTCCAGGAATACATTTAATCATAATTGGTAACCTTAGCGCCTGTACTGTAGTGCAAAAAGAAAGTTGTGCTTATACAGGTTCATAGTCAAGTGTTTGAGAGCTCGAGTACAAAATGGATGACACAAGCTGTGCATTTCTATGCAGACAGCAAATAATGGACTCTCTTCAGCACAGGCGGAGGAATAATTCTGATTTGTTCCCAAGTTGGCTTTTAAAAAGACAGTGTAAATAAAACAAGGTGACGATTTTTGTTTAAGGTGGCAGCAATAATAGTGTGCAGCCAGATGCAAATGTAACAAGAGCTGATGTTTTTCAAGTTTCCCCTGAAGGAAAGTCAACAACATCCTAATACATGCTCCAGCAAATAAGAACATAAGAAATAGGAGCAGGAGTAGGCCATCTAGCCCCTCGAGCCTGCCCCGCCATTCAATAAGATCATGGCTGATCTGAAGTGGATCAGTTCCACTTACCCGCCTGATCCCTATAACCCCTAATTCCCTTACCGATCAGAAATCCATCTATCCGTGATTTAAACATATTCAACGAGGTAGCCTCCACCACTTCAGTGGGCAGAGAATTCCAGAGATTCACCACCCTCTGAGAGAAGAAGTTCCTCCTCAACTCTGTCCTAAACTGACCCCCCTTTATTTTGAGGCTGTGCCCTCTAGTTCTAGCTTCCTTTCTAAGTGGAAAGAATCTCTCCACCTCTACCCTATCCAACCCCTTCATTATCTTATAGGTCTCTATAAGATCCCCCCTCAGCCTTCTAAATACTGACAGGCTTTGCGTTCAGAGGGTACCTCTGATGCAAATAAAACAATGTGGTACTAAGCCATACTACTGAGTTTGATCTGCAACCAATGCAGAGGAACTGAACCTCAGCTTGGCTTCTATGATTGACCTAAGAGAAGGGGGAGGAAGAGAAAACAGTGAGAGATGTCAGATAACTGTTAGATGAGACTTATCTGTGACATTTTCCACAGTTAAATATCCTGCTATACTCTTGTAATATGGTACTGGAAGATTGCTAGGAGCACAGGAACCATGGCCCAGGCTAATACAATGGCTTGAATTAATAATGGGAGTGAAAGAAGAAAACTGAAGCTAAAAAATCCCCTCTCAGCAGAATGGAATTAACAAATTCTAGGACAGTGCTTGAGAGCAGTGCCGGGGCAATGCCATAAAAGTGCATGGCAATGCCAGGATATAGCCCGGGTATGATCTCCCCCCCACCCCCCCCCCCCAACCCCCCTCTCGGGGCTGGTACTCACCTGTGTGCCTCCAGTGGGCTCTGTTCGCCAGGTGCACATCGTGGGGGACCTGTCATGCTTCATGTTGGCATGCCCTCATACCGACATGAATGGACAGTCCAACATGAGGAGACTATCAGGCATAAATGCCTGATCTGCATTGGTAATTCAATGTAAACGAGGATCCCGACTTTTAAATTCAGGATCCTCGTTACATCGTTGGGGGGACAATGCCACCGGCATAAAAGTTGCCTAATTACTTGATTCTCTGTCCCCTCTGCCATCCCCGCCTGCTGAAAACGAGGGAGGAAAATCCGTCCCAGTATCAGTAAATGTGGCCATGAAACTACTGGATTGCCATCAAAAGCCAACATTGTTTATCCATCTTTTAGAGAGGAGAGTCTGCTATCCCTACCCAGACTGGCCTGTGTGTGAATCCAGTACCATAGCAATGTGGTTCACCCTTAACTGCATTTGAAGTGGCCGAACAAGCCATTCAGTTACATCAAACCACTTCAAAAAGGCCCATCACCTTCTAATGTGATTATGGATCGGTAATAAATGCTGGCCTTGCCAACAGTGCCCAATCCTGAGAATGAATAAAGAATAAATTGTATGCCTAAGAATTTATTACTGACCAGGCAACTCTGAACTCAAAATACCAGCATGAACAATGCACTGAAACCTGCACAGAAATAGATAGCTCTGTCCTTCGGGTATATTAATATAGGATTCAGTCTGATAACCACATGAAACAATGTAAAATAAAACCTTAACCCTATTTGATTGTCCAGCAGCAAGTTCAGCTGCATACTATCTCTTTAAGGACCACTGGAGCTTTCCAGTACCAAAATTAAACTAAAACCAATTTGATAATGTTTGTAGATAATTTCTAGCACAGCATAAAAGAGGAGAAGGCCATTGTTTTTGTGCAATCACGACTTCCAGTCAACATACTTAAAGGAGAAAATGTCACAAGGGTATGAGAAAACTGTGGGATAATGGAACTAACTGAATTGCTCTTCAAAAGAGCCAGCATAGACTTAATAGGCTGAATTACATATATCTGTGCTGCATTATATCTTTTTCTAGTGGCCATTCGGCCCATCGAGCCTGTAACAACAACAATCCAGGCCCTATCCCCATAACCCATGGATTTACCCTTCTAGTCCTCCTGACAGTAAGGGGCAATACAGCATGGACAGCCCACCTAACCTGCACATCTTTGGAGTGTGGGAGGAAACCAGAGCACCCAGAGAAAACCCACGCAGACACAGAGAGAACGTGCAAACTTCACACAGACAGTAACCCGAGGCCAGAACTGAACCCAGGTTCCTGGTGCTGTGAGGCAGCAGCGCTAACCATTGTGCCACCGTGCCGCCCATGAAAATCACTGAAAAATGTCTTGCAGTCTATCCCACTGGCAATTTTACATCAAAAGTGTGTGAAATCCAAAGACCAAGCTACCATTCTGCCCTACCATACTATTTTTTTCTATATTTCTATGTTATTTATCACTTGAAATTTGTCGGAAGGAGAACCAACCTCCTGCCCCCTGGCACTGATACCTTGGCCTAGTGCCTTGGCCCCGAGGGGGCTCGAGGAGGTAGGCCCATTGGCCATCTTCCCCTCTGTTGCTGCCAGGCTGCAGAACACGGGTCCCTCTAGTGTGCTGGGGGTTGGATGGGCTCGGACTGGAGGCAAGGGGTTGACCTTGCCACTATGTGCTGGGATGGGGGTGTTGTGGCTGGACTGCCCCTTCTAGCCCTGGCAGGCCTGAAGATCAGTCCTGACATGGTGATTTCAGGCAGCCCTGTGATCAATTTCTGCATTCCTGCCAGTTAGCTGTGAAAATTCTGAAGTGGCCAGGTCACTTTAATCTCCATGTCCCCCAGTCACGTGGCAGGATTTTAAATAATTGCAGTACTTCATTCGGCAGCAGAGACTTCCCTGTCTCCCTGTCAGAAGCTGAAGGTGTGAGCAGACTCCACTGAAGTCCTCTGACAAAGATGAGATGTCAATTTCACAGTGGGGGATGCGGGGTTGGGTGTGGGGGGGGGGGGGGGGGGGGGGGGGCGGTTCCATTCTGCACAGCTGTGCACTCATCCCCAGTGTATGTACAAAGCTTTAATTTGAGGTTGCTGAGGCTTCTTAGCAAGCTGAAATCATTGAAACCTTCTCTATTCCAATGGAACCCTTTGATTTCTAACAAATTCAACATGCAGTGCCTTGAAAGAGAATACATTGACAGCTCAATGGATTTCTATCATCCTCCAACCACCTGTGCTTATTTTTATTTTGCTTCACAGTCAAATGCATCTCAAGTGCCCCATTGATCCTTACTGTGAAGTTGGAAGAGTCTAAGTTTTATTGACAGCCTGTGGTTTAATTTCCTCTTTTGCAAATCAAAATCATTTTGAAGAAATCACAGAATAGAGTGCAGCAATGATTTAAAAGCCTGCCAGTTGACCAGGGGGCATGGATATTAAAATGACCTAGCCATTTCAGAATTTTCACAGCTGACAGGCAGGAAAGCAGATGTTGATCACTGGGCTGCCTGATATCACATTGCTAGGGCTGATCTTCAGGTCTGCCAGGGCTAGCAGGGCAGTCCAGCCATGAGGGACAGTGGCAAGTTCAACACCTAGCACGAGCCCACCCAATCCCTAGAACCCCTTAGGGACCCTTCCTCTACAGTCGGGCAGCAGCAGAGGGACAAATGGCCACAAGACGTTGCTCCTTGAGCCCCCTGGAGGCCCAGGATACCAGGCCAGGGTGTCAATGCCAAGATGCCAAGGGACAGTGCAGCATGGGCACTGCCAAGGTGTGTGGCCTGAAGGGGAGCTCAGTAGGGGCTCTGAGGTGAGAGGGGCTGAGTGGGGGAATCTGAAGGGGAAGGGTTCCTGAAGGGGGGTCCTGAGTGGAAGGTCTGAGGGGGAAGGGGGTCTGAGGGGGAAGGGGGTCTGAGTGGGGGCTTCTGGGGTTATTAGGCGGAAGGTAGCTGCGTGGGGTTCTGAGGAGGGAAGGGGGCTGAGTTGGGGGATCGAGTCACCCTAATGCCTGCCTGGTGTGGGGGATGGCGTTACCTATTATTTGTGGGTGGCAAGGAGAATGCCCCTCTTTGGTGAGGGGTTGATGCTGCTCCCTTGGTCAGTGTTGGGGAGCACCATTTAATTTTTTGTGTGGAGGGGAGCCTGGCCTGTCTCTGAGCACAGAGATCAGGTTGCCCTTTAAAAATGGCAGCCCAGCCTCAGAACAGCAGGGCTGGCCAGCAGATTGCTCAAATAATTTTATTAGCATCTTTCAGGTGAGTGAATCCCACCTGAAAGATGCTGCCAATACCAATGAGAAATGCTACCGTTTTCCCGCTGGCGCGGGCACATCATCCCAAAACGGGAGAATCGGGTCTTCTTTGTTAGAAGTAAAGACCAAAACAAAGAGCAGTGTTTGTTTCCCATTCTCAATTTTTTTCCAATCCTGGTATTTCCCTGCCCATTGGTCATTCTCCCATCTGAATGTGGAGAGGTAGTGTTTCTAGCTTTTCCAAGCTCTGATAATAAATTTGTTGCCATCATTAACCTCTAGCAACCAATTTAAAGGCTTGAAAATGGAACAAAGTGACCTAAGGAGTGGAGGTATAACATATACCCAGGACATTATCTGTGCTGCTTCATTACATTCAACGGCATTACCATCACTGAACCCCGCACTATCAATATCCTCAGGGCTACCATTGGCCAGAAACTGAACTGGACCAGCCATATAAATACAGTGGCTACAGTCAGAGGCTACCACATGACTCCCCACAGCCTGTCCACTATCTACAAGGCACAAATCAGGAGTGTGATGGAATACTCTCCACTTGGCTGGATGAGTGCAGCTCCAATAACGTTCAAGAAGCTTGACACCATCCAGGACAAAGCAGCCCACTTGATTACTACACATTAGAGTGAACATTCAATCACTCTAAAACCAATGAACAGTGAGAACAATGTATACATACCATCAAAACGATGCACTGCAGGAACTTGCCAAGGCTCTTTAGGCAGCCCAAACCCAAACACACAACCACTACCATCTAGAAAGACAAGGGCAGCAGATACATGGGAACACCACCACATGGAAGTTCCCCAAGTACTCACCATCCTGACTTGGGAAAAATATCACCATTCCTTCACTGTTGCTGGGTCAAAATCCTGGAACTCCCTTCCTAACAGCACTGGGTGAATCTACATGACAAGAACTGCAGCAGTTGAAGAAGTCAGCGCACCATCACCTTTTTCAAGGGCAATTAGGGATGGGCAATAAATGCTGGCCTAGCCAGCGATGCCACATCCCAGAAATGAATTTTGAAAATATAGATAGAAACTGAGAAAACAAAAAGAATCAGCATAACTGTACCAGTTTAGTACATTGTTCCTGAGACTTAAGGCGGAATCCAGCTTAGACTCTCTTTCTACTGATGATAAATGTTTTAAATGCTAATAGCTATGCACCATCATGAATCCTTTTTTGTGGTGCAGCAGGCTGCCACTAAGGTTCAGATAGTATTGTCGTCATCTGTCTTACCTTCACATGTTATCCCATCGACATCACTGAGCTGGTAACCACGGCGGCAGTAACACTGGTATGAGCCATAGACGTTAGCACATTCTTGACTGCAGGGATTGCCCTCACACTCATTCACATCTAAAAGCACAAAGCAAAAGCTGAAAGGATAAAGCTAATGATAGGCATTAGTTTTAATTCATTGCTCGTCAGAAATGTTAAGCAGTAATAAATTACTCTTTCTGTGTGTCCATGTCAAGTGCGAGTGGCAACACCTAAATGCCTTAATCTCATCTGTGATTATGTTTGCCTGTCTACCACTAAAGGGAAAGGCTGAGAGTAAGAGTAAGGCAGCCCCTTTTTATGAAATGGAAATGTCAAGTTGGACTGGTAATAAGGAGATAGCATTTAGGAATTACATGGAAAACTGTAGCATAATGGCAATGTTATTGAACTAATAATCCTGATATACAGAGTGATGCTCTGGAGACATTAGTTCAAATCCCAACATAGCAACTGCTGGAATTTAAATTCATTAAATTAATCTGGAATAAAAAAAGCAATAATGATCAAGGAACTACCAATTGTCATAGCAAACAATCTGGTTCACTAATGTGCTTCAGTAAAGGAACTCTGCTGCCTTTACCCAGCAGGATGACCAGTCATCCTGGATTTTACGGGACTGTCCAATATTTGGGGCAGTGGTCCTGTGGCATAGGTTGATTGTTGCCAGAACGCTGTTTGTCCCGTATTTTTCATGTTTGGGTTTTGCGCATGTGCAGTTTGTACCAGTGACACCTTAAGTATCACCAACGCCCCGCTCTGCACGCACTCAACACCTAACCCCGGCTCTCATAGTTCAGCAGTAAAACACCCTTCCCCCATACGATCCCCCATGCCAAAGTGTCCCTTAATATTTTTCCCCAAGGGTTGGTCACACCCAGTCATGTGATTCCAGATCCAAAGCATCGTGGTTGACTTAACTGCCCTCTGAAATGACCAAGCAAGCCACTCAGCTATATCAAGGTGTCACAGAAAAAAGCACTGTGAGTGTACCTACGTCACATAGACTGCAGCAATTCTAGAAGGTACCTCACCACCACCTTCTCAAGGGCAATTAGGCTTGGGCATTAAATGCTGACCTTGCCAATGAAGCTCACATCCCATGAATGAATGAAAGAAAACATTCTTGTGATTGAAAAGTGGCATTTGGGATTCTAGATTAAAGTTATAATAAGGGAAGAGATCCTCACTTGTTACTACGATGAAGTGATTTTGAAGTATCTGAAATCTCAGTTTGTGCTGCTAATGATAAAGGGTGTTTTGGGATCATAGGTTGTTCTGTTGAGTAAGAAAAGATATCTTGTATAATCAGTTAGCAATGTGTTAAACGATAGAGTACCTTCACAGCTTCTCCCATCAACTGAGAGTTTAAATCCTTTGCTGCAGCTGCAATAATAGGAACCTGGAGTGTTCTCACAATTATGGGCACAGAGGCGTCCAGGGTAACGCCTGCACTCATTTTCATCTGAAGTAGAAACAAAAACAAAAACTTAGGGAAAAAAGGAATAGTAAATTCAAGAAACTGCAATAAACAGTTTCTTCTTTGTATCAGCACTTTTTATAATCCATGGAGGCAAAGCAAAAGACATCTATACTGAAATTGTTAGAGCAACAAATGCAGAACTGTTACAATGCAGGAGGCCATTCAACACAATGTGTCTGCATCAGCTCTCCAAATGAACAATTTTCCGAGTGCCATTTTCCCCATAACCCTGCACATTCTTCCTTCCCAGATAACAGTTTAATTCCCTTTTGAATATTTCAATTGAACCTGCCCCACCATACTCTCAAACAGTGAATTCAAAACCTTAAACACTCAATGAATAAAAAAACTTTTGTAAGTCATTTCAAATCTGTGCCTTCTTGTTCTCGACCGTCAATATCTTCAATCCACCAATCTCTCCATTGTGATACAGCAAGTGAATAATAAGGCAAATGGAATATTGCAAGAAGAATCAAATATAAAAGTAAGCAAGTGTTGCTACGGCTGTAAAGGATCTTAGTGAGAGCACACCTGGGAACAGCGTCATTTTGGGGGGCAATTAGCCCATCCCGCTGTGCTGCTTTTGTAGTAAAGCGGGCCGGGATACTTGAGCGGAAGCCGTTTCGCAGGCTCCCCGCTGGGCGTCACAGCCTCTGCAAGTGTCTGGCAGCTGGATTTCCGGTGACGTCATCTCCGCGCCAGGCATCGGCACGGATCTGCATAATTTATTTAAATCTTCATTTCCCTACAGTTTAAATATCATTAATAGACACTCTCTCCCACCCCGCCAGGAGTGTTTCACTCCACCAGGGTTTAGTATAGCTCCCCGCTTGTGGAGAGCTGGCAGCCGAACCCCACTGGAATGAAGAGGGGCCATCGAGGCCCCCCAGAGGGTCGGGCGCCAGGGGTGTGTGTCCCCTGGGCATTACCATCTTGGCAGTGCCAGCCTCGACCCCTGGCACTGCCTAAGGGGCAAAGTGGTAATGCCCAAGGGGCATCTTGGCACTGCCCACCCAAGCATCAGGCAGTGTCGAGGAGGTGGGGCCTGATGGGGGCAGGCCCCGCTGCCGCGCTGCAATTGGACTGGGTGACAGAGGGAGGGAGGCCAGTGATTGGAGCTGGCCATCGGGGGGTGGGGGGGGGGGGGGGGGGGGGGGGGGGAGGTGAATCGAGGCAGGCTGAGGGTGGGTCCAGACATGTTTGAGGGGCCAGCGATCAGGCCATGGGGGGATCGCACAGCCAGCCATGAGCTTATCTTGGATAATTTGGGCATCTCCAGGGACGCGGCATCTGAGTTCTCATGATAGGAATTCATGCGAGTACACTTTTTAGAGTTCGTGCAAACTGAAATAGTTACCATGCAAAGGCTGGGCACTACAAGAACACACAAGTTAGGAGCAGGAATAGACCATTTGGCCTTGAGGCTGTTCCACCATCAATAGTAGATGTTTAATTTTTAAACTGCATCCCCTAGTTCTCCACTCCCCCACAAAAGGAAACATCTTCTAAGCATCCACCCTGTCAATTCCCTACAGGGTAGTAATGTTTCAATAGAATCACCTCTCATATTTCTAAACTCCATTGGATATAGATCCAATCTGCTCAACCTTTCCTCAAAAGTTAACCCTTAACTCCAGGAATCAGCTGGATGAACCTTCTCTGAACTGCTTCCAATGCAATTACATCCTTTCTTAAGTAAGCAGACCAAGGGGGCGATTCTCCTAAAAAACTTCCAGGTGTTGAATTTGCAGAAAAACGAGTAAATCCCGCTGGTTTTTTTCCTCAGAATTTCAGAATGAATCTTCCACACTCTGCACTGCAGAGTGCACTAGCGTGAATTTGATTTGATTTGATTTATTATTGTCACATGTATTAGTATACAGTAAAAGTATTGTTTCTTGCGTGCCATACAGACAAAGCATACCATACATAGAGAAGGAAAGGAGAGGGTGCAGAATGTCGTGTTACAGTCATAGCTAGGGTGGAGAGAAAGATCAACTTAAAGCGAGGTAGGTCCATTCAAAAGTCTGAGGACAGCAGGGAAGAAGCTGTTTTTGAGTCAATTGGTATGTGATCTCAGACTTTTGCATCTTTTTCCCGACGGAAGAAGGTGGAAGAGAAAATGTCTGGGGTGCACAGGGTCTTTGATCATGCTGCTGCTTTTCTGAGGCATCAGGAAGTGCAGACATAGTCAATGGATGGGGAGCTGGTTTGTGATGAGCTGGGCTTCATTCACGACGCTTTGTAGTTTCTTGCGGTCTTGGACAGAGCAGGAGCCATACCAAGCTATGATCCAATCAGAAAGAATGCTTTCTATGGTGCATCTGTCGAAGTTGGTGAGAGTTCTAGCAGACATGCCAAATTTCCTTAGTCTCCTGAAAAAGTAGAGGCGTTGGTGGGCTTTCTATTTCCAGGACAGGTTGTTGATGATCTGGACACCTAAAAACTTGAAGGTCTCGACCATTTCTACTTCGCCCTCATTGATATAGACAGGGCCATGCCCTCCACTATGCTTCCTGAAGTCGATGAGTATCTCTTTCATTTTGTTGATATTGAAGGAGAGATTAATGTCGTCGCACCAGCTCATCAGATTCTTTATCTCTTTCCTGTACTTTGTCTTGTCATTGTTTGAGATCCGACGCACAATGGAGGTATCATCAACAAACTTGAAAATCACGCTGAAAATCCAGGGGTGGGGCCTATTCCTGCTGGAGAAACTGGCAGCATAGTGCTCAGCAGGCCACTGCGCTTGCGCCAATCTGTCAGCGCTGAGATCAGCGCATGCTCAGTGGCCCCGCACTGCCAGCCTCCCGATCGCTGGCTAGCTTGATCACTGGGCAGTGATGCCATACAAGATGGCAACAGAGGATGAATTTGGACTCCTCTACACACTAACCCACAGCACCGAACTTCTATGGTATACCTTCCAACAACTCATTCAGCTGTTTGTATGATGTTTCCTTCTCATGGCTGGGACCTCGATGTGTTTATCCCTGTCATCAACAGCAGAACTGGAAAGCAGCACTGCCTAGACTGGTATTGCCTCCGTAGCTATTGCTGTCCACTGTACTGGGTGTTTCTCCATGTCCTTTTATTTTCCTGAAGGAGTGCCTAATTTTGAGCTGTGCCTGAGAAATGGTGGAATGCTTAACTTTTCTCAGGATTGTCCTCCTCTGAGCTCTGTTTTTTGCAGGAGTCTCTTGGTGTTGAGAAAGCCCTAGAATAAACACAGAGGAAGTACCAACTGCCTGCCATTGCACATGCAACTCCATCAGTCTCAGTAACAGTAGCAAACAGAAATGACATTGGACAGTGCCAGGAGAGACAGGCTCACAGTTAGGGGAAGGATCTTTTACCAGAGTTAAGCATTTTATGGAACAAGAATAGGGGGAAAACTGAAAAAGATTTCAAAAATTATTTTAAAACATTGATCACCTTGGACAACATGGGACGTCTAAACAAGGCCTAAGTCTCAGCTGCACTGGAATCAGCAAAGTCTGATTTCAGACAGGAAGCAGTGTTTAAGATGCTGATGGCAATGGTGGCTTTTTCCACTGTATTGTGCAGCACTTATTCAAAAATATTTGCAGGCACAGGCTCCACACCGTATTGCTGGCGGCAGCCTCTGATTTGCCCACTCTACTACCACCTCAGCGCACTTCAAGTTTAAGGAGGCTGCTGGGAAGTCATAGCTGCCAAAACCAAGAAACATACTGATCCAAAATTCATCAATACCTCTCACGAGCACCTGCTGAATGCAATGGAGTCCCACCTGTGATGTACTGTACCCATGCTCTGGGCAAAAACCTGTACCCAAGGTGATCAATGCAGCATGAGAGCCAGTGGCAGCATTGGTCAGTGCTAGCACCCTGCAGAAGAGGACAGCCAACCAGGGATGAAAGAGGATGAATGATCTCTTTCATTCTGCCAGGGAAAGTCACTCTTCACATCACTCTCAACTCACACACTCAAGCCCATCACATATCTACAGGGATATCACTCAATGCCAGTTCAAGGGACACCATCACTAACTCTCCCACACACATCATCTCTGCTGCGGGTTGTGTCTTCATGCTGTCCATAGCCCCACTCATTAACCACACGTGCGAGGCATCCTTATCATCTGGCTTGGCAGGTGTGCTGCTTGTACTCTCTCCATCTGTCTTCATGCAAGGCAAGTTAGCACACAACAAAAGGGAGAGTTCCCAGACTGGTGAAGGAATGGCTGAACATAAGGTCCTGACAGACTTTGAAGACAGAGTGCTCCAGCTGGCCGGAGAGGTTGCGAATTGTTCCTGTGCTGATGGTGAGATCTGTGATGCTCAACTTAGTAAGGATCCAGCACTGCAGCATCCATCAGATTACCATGCTTTGAGTTATGTCTCCTGTTTCTCAGGCCCCTGCTATCCACTAATGACCTTCACTTTCTTTTGCAAGCATATCTGTGAAGCAGTCATAGAATCCTCATAAAATCCCTACATTGCAGAAGGAAGCCATTCAGCCCATCGAGTCTGTACCGACTCTTAAACAGATCATCTTACCCAGGCCCTATCCCCATAACCCCACATATTTACCCCGCTAATTCCCCTAACCTATACATCTTGGGACACAAAGGGACAATCCAGCATTGCAAATCACCCTAACCTGCATATGTTTGGACGGTGGGAAGAAACTGGAGCACCCAGAGAAAACCGATGCAAACACAGAGAGAAGGTGCAAACTCCACACAAACAGTTTCCCAGGTCACTAGCACTGTGACGCAGCAATGCTAACTACTGTGCCACCATGCCGCACCCCCAACTCTGTCAAGGGGACCAATGAGCCAGATCCTCAAGTCCAGCTGTAACAGTAGTACAGAAGAAACCTGACATTGAATATCCATGATAGTGCTCACCTACACCCTCCACCATCGCAAAGACACACACCTTGGTGGGACCTATTTCTAGAGCAGCCTCTGGACACAATCTGGTGAGCACTTCACAACATCTGATCCACAGCAGGTGGAGGCAAGTGTATCCAAAGGTGCTGGCACTTGAAGGATTGCTGGAGGACAGGAATCTACTGAGTCCAATTCAGATGATGAGCCTCTAGACTCAATCATGCCTTAGTTGCTGGAGCTCCAATGGCAAAGTAGGGAAAATTAGGAAGGGGTGTCTCCTACATTCCTCAAATTACAAGGCTCCATTAAGAGTCCATCCACTTTCTGCCTAAGGTGAATGAGCTGAGAGGCCAATGCACCAAGGTCAACAACATCTTTGGGTTGGGTAAGGAGAGACCTTGGACCCAGACTTCTGTCCTGCACTGCTGCAGCAGCTGTACTCCATTCAGAAGCACTTGCTGGCATCTACTATATCCTTGGGGGACGGAGCTTATTGAGCTCACTCTAGCTGCCTCTCTCTCTCACGGAGGCAGCCAGGAGTGCTCAGCCACCCACAGGGAGAGGGATCAACTGATGCGGACTTTGGTGCCATCCACCCATGTGTCTTAGGGAGTGTCCTACCCATCCAAATTCTCTCTTTCTGTGACTCCATCATCTCCATGATGTGGAGATGCCGGCGTTGGACTGGGCTGGGCACAGTAGGAAGTCTCACAACATCAGGTTAAAATCCAACAGGTTTGTTTGGAATCACGAGCTTTCGGAGCACTGCTCCTTCATCAGGTGAGTGGAGAGGTAGGTTTCAAAAACACAGCATATATAGACAAAACATCATGTCCAACTCCACAGACTGTGGAGGTGGAACTGCCACACAGCAGGACCCCAAAAGCAGGCTCTGATCCTCCGGGTCTCAGCCCTCCAGAGGATGTTCACCAAGGTCATCACAGACAATAGGGCATAGAAGTTAGCAGGCTGCCTCCACTTCCGCTGTGAATGTTGGGGATGCACCAAAACGCAGCAGCATTTTGATGCGAAGTGTGACTTTTATCCCCAAGGAGCTCAGAGAGTGGCTGAGAATGTCGGAGTCATGCATACTCTCTGGGAATCGAGCACACACCTATAGGATGCATTTACTGTGTCACAGACCAGCTGAACATACAGCAAGTGGAAGTCCCTGAGGTTCACATAGTTCACAGCTTGTTGCCACAGAGCTCTGAGTGCCACCTCAATATAGTCAAGGCACTCTGCACCTGTGAAAAACCAGAGATGTGCACAAATCACATTGCTCTTGCACCTTGGCTTGCCTGATTCCGGTTGAAATGGGCAAAGTTGTGTGTCCTTGTGAAGATTATGTCCATGACCACCTGGATGCATTTGTCTGCAGATGCTTGTGAAATCCCAGAGGTAACTGTGGAAGGAGCCACTGGCAGAAAAATTGAACGCCACAGTCACTTTCAAGTGACATTGGCAGTGGATACTTTCCAATCTCTGTGGCATCAAATCTTGCAGCAGGTGGCAGATATGACTAACCAGCCCTCTGGGCATGCACAGTCTTCAGCAACATTGGTTCTTGGACATCTGCAGGTATGTCAAGCACTGCCTGTAGACCCTGGGTCTAGTGAGGCACCTATGAGCGACAGCTCTCTGGAGTTCATTATGTGTGTGCATTGCAGGCCCTGCTATTTCTTCCTCTTCACGTTTCTGCTTCTGGTTTTGGCGAGCCAGCTGCTGCTGTTGACATCTTCTTCTTCTTCTTCTCCCTGCTTATGAGTGAGAAGGATGACGTCAAAATCACCAGGTTCTACGTTCCTGACGGTCTCGCCACTGCAATATTAGTTGTGCTGATTTCGCACTCCCCCCCACCCCTCTCAACCACACTGAAGCCCATGCCCCAGAGTTCCCTCTCCTCCCTTCACCTCTGCACTGAAGCCCATGTCCCAGGCTTCCCTTCCCTCCCTTCACCCCTGCATTGAAGCCTGTCCCCCTGGGTTCCTTTCCCTTCCCAGCCTTCAGGGTTACATTGAAACCTGTGCCCCAGCACCACAAGGGAGCCAAGAAGAAACTGCTGTGCAAATCTACCTGAAAAAGATTGTTGAAAAACTTTCCCCCTGAATATTCAATGAATGTATTCGATGCAAACACTTCAGTCACATTTTGGCTCTCCTCTCATATCAAGAAAAAGCTGTCTGAACACAGAGAAAACTCCTTTGGATGTCCTATGTGATTTTTGTCACATGATATCCATAGTTACAAAAGGATGCTGATTCTTGCAACAATCCCGTTTGTGCTTTCTGCCCTTTCCTCTATGAAGAACTTCACCCTAGTTAAGTCTACCATTAATAAAGGTCCACTCACAGGATGTATGTTATAGCCTATAGCTGTAATGCAAAGCTTGCCATTCTTTTAATTTTATGCTGCAATCTATTAATATTTTCTTACATTTCACTGAAGTTTAAATTAAAAATAAAACAGGGTGAAGAAAGATTTTAAAGAGATAGTACTTCATAAGATTTTTCTATTCGCAAATCAAGACCATAGAACCATTGAATCCTTACAGTGCAGAAAGAGGCCATTCGGCCCATTAAGTCTGCACCGACTCTTTGAAAGAGCAACCCACCCAGGCCCTCCCCTCCGCCCTATTCCCATAACACCACGCATTTACCATAGCTAATCTACCTAACCTATACATCTTTGGATGGACTCCAGGGAGCAATCTAGCATGGCCAATCCACCTAACTTACACATTTTTGGACATGTTACACATTGGTAGCATTCTCATCTCTGAGTCAGAAGGTTGTGGGTTCAAGTTCTTCTCCAGGAACTTGAGCACATAATCCAGGCCAACATTCCAGTGCAGTACTGAAGCAGGGGTGTACTATCTACCAGAGGTGCTGCCTTTTGGGTGAAATGTTAAACTAAGGCCCCAGCTGATCTCGCAGGTGGACATAAGATATCTCATGGCACTATTCAAAAAAGACCAGCGGAAATTTTCCTCTACAGACTAGCCAATATTTATCCCTTAACTGAACCTCAAAAGAAACAGACTATCCATTCTCATGTTCCTGTTCATGGGACCTTGCTGTGCACATTTTCTACATTATCTACACTGCAAAAAATACATATTTGACCTTAAACTAAGCACTTCGGGATGGATGTCCTCAGTTCATGAAAGGTGCTACCTAAAGGTTAGGTTTTCTTTCTATGATGTCATAATGTGCCAAGGATAGCAAGGTTTTTAATTTAATTTCAAGCATGCTTGAAAATAGCACCTGATTTATGCAAACATTTTGTCTTATGTGTGATAATTCTGAAAAAAAATAGACATATTCCCGAACATGATTGCCCTTCAACACATTCCAACATGTCCATGTGGCCATCCCTTCAGGTGCTATTATTTCCCCTTCTGTTTCTATCTTGCCCTTCAGTCAGGGTTACAGATTCATTCACTAGTTAGATCACAGGAATGGTCTCTTTCTTCATCTTCTGAAATCCTATCATGCAACAAAACAGTAAGCCTAAATATAGAATGTCTGACAATTAGACCAAGTAACACTGAAATTTATCCATGTTTTAAATCTCAATTTGTGGTTCTCATCCATGCCTCAAAATAGAAGTTGAACTACCAGGCAAGTAGTGTTTCATTTGTAAAGTCTTTGCTGGCTATGCAGTGTACCTCACTTACCAACGCATGTCCTGGAAATGCTGTCGAAGTAGTATCCAGTCTTGCACTTACAGCTAAAACTGCCTGGAAAATTCATGCAGAAATGTCCTTCGCCACAAGGATTTTGAGAATCTACACATTCATCGGTGTCTGCAGGAAAACAAAATAGAAAGCATTCTTTCTGGTTGTATCACAGCTTGGTATGGTTCCAGCTCTGCCCAAGACCGCAAGGAACTACAAAAGGTCGTGAATGTAGCCCAATCCATCATGCAAACCAGCCTCCCATCCATTGACTCTGTCTACACTTCCCGTTGCCTCGGCAAAGCAGCCAGCATAATTAAGGACCCTATGCACCACGGACATTCTCTCTTCCACCTTCTTCCGTCGGGAAAAAAATACAAAAGTCTGAGGTCACATACCAACCGACTCAAGAGCAGCTTCTTCCCTGCTGCTGTCAGACTTTTGAATGAGCTTACCTTGCATTAAGTTGATCTTTCTCTACACCCTAGCTATGACTGTAAGACTACATTCTGCACTCTCTCGTTTCCTTCTCTATGAACGGTGTGTTTTGTTTGTATAGCGCGCAAGAAACAATACTTTTCACTGAATGTAAATACATGTGACAATAATAAGTCAAATCAAATCAAAAAATAGGAAAATCTAGAAACTAAACAAGGCAAATAAAAAGTTGCCATTTGTGAAACTTTTTTGACAAGCTACACATAGTAGCAAAAACATGCACATTTTGGCCTAATCTTTTGTCTTTCTCTGGATGCTGGGAGCATGCTTGAAGTGTTTAGTCACCAGCTCCATGATTTGCTAATTGTTCAATATTTTTGCATCCACAAGTTCTCTTACCACAAGAAACTCTGCATCAGAACATTAATGACATATCTAATACAGGTCTAATAATATTCCTGCCAATTACACGTGGCTTTTCTTTTTACACAAGTCACAGTTTTACCAGTTACTGTCGAATCCTAATCTACACAACAGACAAAATATATTAGGTTAAGAATGCAATACTTGGTGCTTTTGACACTGATGAGCAGAGTTTTTTAAGTCTGTTGTGCATAATGTGATGGTGCAGCTGTTACAAATGCAGTAGATAATAAGAATATTTTAGTTTGGGTATTGTAATTTTAAATGTAGCTTAAGTTTAAAAGTTTATTTATTAGTGTGACTAATAGGCTTACATTAACACTGCAATGAAGCTACTGTGAAAATCCCCGAGTTGCCACACTCCAGTGCCTGTTTGGGTACACTGAGCGAGAATTTAACATGGTGAATGCACCTAACCAGCACGACCTTTGGACTGAGAGGGGAAACCGGAGAACTCGGAAGAAACCCACGCAGTCACAGGGAGAACGTGCATACTTTGCACCAACAGTGACCCAAGCCAGGAATCAAACCTGGGTCCCCGGTGCTGTGCCACCACTGTGCCGCCCACATGTAGGATAGATGTAAGAGAGCTCGGTCCAAATAGACGAAAGAAAGCTTGGTCTGGATAGCCTATCCGATAGGCCTGGAATTGCAGATCAAAGGGGAAGTCATATTGTAGTGCTGGGATGGTGGTGAGAGGCATTCACAACTAGGATTAGGTGGCCTTTCTGAATATCTGTTGTGGTAATAGGCTGTCCACTGGCATTTTAGGAGAAGGTTTGACAATAAGGTGTAAATGATGGGGGAGGGAAGTTAAGTTATTCATGTGATTTTCTCAGATCAGAGAAGATTTGAAGGTTCCTTGTAAACGCAGGAAAGTTTTGGAGTGCTGATATGCTTTTCAGATCAAAGGGCAGATTTAAGGTTAAAGATAATTAATTCGCATTTCTATCTGGAAACAGGTAATATGTGTCATGTTGTCATGGAGGTAAGCTACAGAGATGAGGGATAGAGAGTAGTTTAGGAAGATTCTTTTGTTTACTGTAGCTCAACTGTATTAATTAGTCTGGGTCCAAAGCAGCCAGGAGAAGGAAGAGAGGATTATCAGGGGTGTTTCTGATTTGTAGTCACTATGCAAGTGAGACCCATGCTTATACTGGGGAAATCCAAATTCATGAGGTAGGTCTAGAGGGTTCACCTAGCCAGATGCTACTGGGTGAATCCCCAAAACAATCTCTCATCTCAGAAGATAGTGAAATGAAGGAGAATTGGAGTGAATTCCTGGGAGCTTTGATACACATTGTGTTTGGTATAGGAGAATTGAAAGAACACTCAGGAAACTATGATGTAGAGATGCCGGCATTGGACTGATGTGATGACTTCAGCCAGACTAATGAGGTTGGCTTGCTAGAGTATGAACTGCCTGATGAGTCCTAATTGATGGTTAAATCAGAGAGCCTCATGCTCCCTATTTAAAGCAGGTATGTCAGACTCCCAGCCTGCATTCAGCAGGAAGCAATGGGGAGCTGGCTGTGTACAGATGTATGGTGTAAATAAAGTAACTTGGTGATGGGACTTTCGCCTCCGTGGAATTATTACAGTGGCGACGAGGAAAAAGGAGTGACCTGATGGAACTTGCTGAAACATCACACATATTGGGAGTAAGCCATTGTTGAGAAAACATGTTGCTGTTTGGGAAATTGGATTCTTTTGACCCCGCAGTGGAGGACTGGGCCCAACATGTGGAAAGGATGAAAGTATTTCTTCAGGGCAAACGACATAACCTCAGATGAGAAGCAAAGGATTATCCTGCTGATTGCATGTGTGGACCAGCAGCTTTTGTGATTATGCGCAATTTAACTTTCCCGGAGGCACTGGACACAAAGTCCTTTCAAGAGTTGTCAAACTTAGTTCAAGAATATTATGACCCAAAGCCACCCCTGATCCTACGGAGGTATCGTTTTTACTCCACATTGAGAGAGGCGAGGGAGTCAATCACCAGTTTCCTAACAAGGCTAAGATGTCTGGCAAAGGCTTGCGAATTCGGGGGGACACTAAATGAGATGCTCCAAGACCGGTTGGTGTGTGGAATTAACAATTATGACTATACAGAAATGCCTGTAGGCAGTGGCCCAGCTGGACTGTAAACAGGCATTACAGCTGGCCTTTTTGTTAGAAAAAGTGGCAAATGGAGCGCATGAGCTCCAAGGTATCCCGATGGAGGTAGAGACCAACACCAGGGAGACTGGGTTCGGGCACTACCACTACGGGGCAGGCCACTACATAGCGGCCTTAGGATTCGGATACGAGGGAGCCCAAGTCCGTCTATAAAACCGCCCCTAGACAAGGTCAGGTTAAGCCCAGAGTGACAGCAGTTCCTGTAGAGCCTCACCCAACACAACATTGCTATGGTTGCCAGTGTCAGGATGCACAGAGGAAAAGCAAGTCTCCTAAACCAACATGGCCGAAAAGAACACATAGGCCGAGGGACAGGAGAATGCACAATCTGCAAGCTCCCCCTACCTCTGATGAGGAACAGCGACTGTGCGTAGCGATGACAAATTCAGAACCCATCAAATTGTCAGTGAGACTGACTGGATGTCCAATTTTAATGGAGGTCAACACAGGCACAGCCGTATCGGTCATAGGGGAGACAGTGTTTAACAAGATGCGCACTGGACTCCAACCCTTAGCCCTGACCAAAACCTCGGCAAGGTTGAGGACCTATACGGGGGAACCACTGAAAATGATGGGTGCAACCCATGTGC
Source organism: Mustelus asterias (assembly GCF_964213995.1). Classification (NCBI taxonomy): domain Eukaryota; kingdom Metazoa; phylum Chordata; class Chondrichthyes; order Carcharhiniformes; family Triakidae; genus Mustelus; species Mustelus asterias. The sequence continues at coordinate 43,061,363 of NC_135809.1, read as the reverse complement.
CAGTTGCTTACGGGAAACAATTAGTTAGGCTCCTATTAATGGTAGTGGAAGGCTCGGGACCAAGCCTATTAGGGCGAAATTGGTTAAAAGAAATCCAGCTAGATTGGACAAATATCTTCCAGCTGCAAAATGGTCACCTGAGTGAGGCCCTGAGCAAATATCCGGAGGTTTTTCGGGAAAGCCTAGGGACAATCAAACGAGTCAAAGCAAAATTGCACATCGACCCGGAGGCTGTCCAAAAGCTTTGCAAAGCCTAACCAGTACCATTTGCGTTAAGGGAAAAGGTCGATGCGGAAATCAAAAGATTACACGAAGGAATAATAAAGCCGGTCGGTCCAGTTCGCGGAATGGGTGGCACCCGTAGCTCCTATCTTAAAGTTGGATGGCTCGGTGCGCTTTTGCAGCAATTTCAAACAGATGATAAATCATTACTCTCAGCTAGATAAATACCCAATTCCTAGGATTGAGACCTGTACGCAAAGTTGGCAGGAGGACTCCTATTCACAAAACTGGACATGAGCCACGCATACCTGCAACTACGGCTGGACGAGGATTCGTAAAAATTCGCCACAATAAATACGCTGAAAGGCCTCTTCCAGTATAAAAGATTGCCCTTCGGTGTTTCATCAGCTTGTGCCATATCCCAAAGGACCATGGAGAGCATCCTACAGGGGTTACTACAGGTTGCCATTTACCTAGACGATGTCCTCATTACGGGTAAAACAAGGGTGGAACATCTGCAGAACCTGAAGGAAGTTCTCATGAGATTTGCAGCAGTGGGAGTGCGTTTGAAAAGGGAGAAATGCGTCTTTTTAGCACCACAAGTAACCTACCTCGGGTACAAAGTGGATAAGTCGGGCCTACATCCTCTGGAGGATCGGATGCGAGCAATAAAAGACGCCCCGGTTCTCACAACTATCCAGGAGCTATGGTCGTTTTTAGGACTGGTAACATGCTATGGGAAATTCATACAGAATAGGGCCTCCATTCTGGATCCCCCCCACCAGTTGCTAAAAACGGCCCACCAGGACAGGGCCTTCAAGAAAATTAAACAGTAACTCTCATCCGAAAATGTACTGGTACATTATGACCCCAAGAAGGAATTGGTACTCCGGGGCCCCTCCAGAGGGTTGGGTGCTGGAGGGGTGCCTCCTGGGCATTGGCACCCTGGCAGTGCCAGCCTGTGCCCTGGCACTGCCCAAGGGGCAAAGTGCCAATGCCCAGAGACACCTTGGCATTGCCCATCAGGCATGGGGCTGTGCCAAGGAGGCGGGGCCTAATGGGGGCAGGGCATCCCACTTCCACTCTGTATTTGGGATCGGTGGGGGATGGAGGGAGGCCAACAATCGTCGCATGCGCAGTGGCCTGCTCAGCACTACACTGCCAGCCTCTCCAGCGGGAATAGGCCCTGGCCCACTAAATATCAGTATGATGCACGCTGAGGCACTCTGCAGTGCACAGAGCATGGGAGTTTCTTTTTGAGACTGCCATTGGAAAATAAACAGCGTGATTTACTCCAATTTTCTTGCAAATTCAACACTTTGAATTTTTGGGGGGAGAATCCTGGCCATTCTGTCTCATTTGAGAAAATTACTACACAGCTAGCTTGGCTACAGGAGACATGAAACATTCTTTTACAAAGTGTTTTGGTAGGAAAGACATTGGATGCCTATTCAAGCCTTTTAATGAACAGCCTGCAAACTATGAAATGGTTAAGACTAGTGCCTAATGTACATGAGCTGATTCCAAAAATTTATGGATTGAAGCTTTGAAATCTGAGGAAAAGAGAGAATCAAACATTTGTAGAATTTGTGAGGGAAAATAGGTGTTTTTTGACCATTGGCCTTGTTCAATGAAACTGGAACAAAAGTTTGAAAATTTGAGAAGGTTTGTGAACGGAGGAATTCAAAATCTGTATTCCAGCAGGAATTAAAACACCCCTAGAAGACCATAAAGTTTCTAAAATAGGGAAAGCTGTTTTTAAGCTGATGGCTATGCTTTATCACACAAACAGCTAGGGGGCAGCTAAATGCAATTTGTAAACCCAAACAGGAGCTGGAGAGATCGGCAAAGAGATATTAAACAGGTTTCTGAGAAGTGGACTGCGGAAATGGGAAAGTAGATACCCCCAAAGGTAGTAAAAAGGCTAGTGTAGAGAATAGGAATGGAAGACCAAAATGTTTTCAGTGTCATGGATTCATACATTTGAAAGCAGATTGCTGGATGTTAAACCAAAATCAATAGCTTTAATGAGTATAGCTAGTGTTTCTCCAGAGAATTCTGCACTCAGGAGTGAAGCTTGTGAGAAGCTGATGCTTTCTAATATATTTACTGTGGTTGTAAATAGAGATGTGAGGGATTATGGAGGTTTTCTGTTTGAAGAGGAACTCACTGCATTTTTGTCTAAGGAATGCTCCAAAAAGATTGTTATCCTGAGAGATACCAGTTCAGCTCAGGGGTTGTTAACAAAAGAAAGTTGTTAGCTAATGAGAATCTTGCTCCGTAATGTGGTCTTAATGCATATACAGCACTGCTGAAGCTCAATGCAATAAAAAGCATGAACAAGTCACATGGCCATTTTCAGTCCTGTTTATTGAAAAGTTCCTCATATAATTAATGTTCTTCCTCAGATTAAAATGCTTAATTTGCAGAGTCTTTGAATTTTACAACTGCTGCTTTTCACTCTTTCTGAAATCTGTCAACTGCGGTGTAGTAATCTTGTCGAAGCCAAACTTCCATCACCCTTTATTGACACAGTGAATAAAGCCCCGCTTCTGCGGCTACAGTACACAGATCAAAGCCCATGCTTCCTTTGACTGCTGCCCTGAGTAGATACAGCTAATTTTAAACTCTTGCTGCTTCTTTCCTACTGGGTGAGCCTCTGCTCGCTTAATAGGGGAGCTTGTACATTAAGGCCCACGGGGGATCTATTGACGATCCCCATGGCCAGCATAACATCCCTCCCACTTCATTTCTTCCCCAGCATCCCCATGCTGGAAGCCTTTTCCACCACTTGGCGTTCAGCCTGGGGTCGATTGAAGGCGGGACAGATCCGGTGGTGTGAACCGAATTGGAGATCTTCGCTTTAGAAGGGAACGCCATAAAAACAATGATGCAGCTTCTTCTTGGGGCCTGCTTCAGTTGGGACACCAGTCTCTTCCACTTCCAACTCAGAATCTATGTCCTCATTGCCCTCAGGGACAGGCATAATGTTGGCTTCTAGTCGTGGCTCCACTCTGGCAGCAGTCAACTCCATGGCTAGTAACAAGGCCTGCACTGGCGTGGACTCCCTAATCCTGAGATGGTTCAGGTGCTTCCTCATAACTTTGCCCTGCGTTATTACTTTTTAAGACACGGGCCCCTGTTTTTTCCGTTGTGATCCTAGGGACCCAACTGAGACCATCTCCGCAGTTCTTCACTGGTTTTGAACATTCTCTCTTTCCTTGAAGAATCATAATTTTTATTCTAGTTCTCTTGCTGGGACTCTACCCTCCCTGCCAGGTTTGAGAACCATAGGCTTGTCTTGTCCAAAACCTCCGTCCCATTAAAATGTCTGCTGGGACAGTTCCTGTCATTGTATGAGGGGAAGTCCTATACTTGAATAAAAACCATGCTAGTTTGGTCCCTATGGATGCTGCAGCTTGTTTCTTCATGCTGAGCTTAAAACCTGGACTTCTGGTATCCTGTGTGTGCAGAAACTTTGTTGTAGTTTCTCAATCATGGCATAGGAGATGGTGGGATCTACCATAATCAAAAGCATAGAATCCATAAAAGGCCCGGAAAAATCCACATGCACGCAGACCGAGGGCCTACCAGGCCATTCCCTTGGATGTAGGGAGGCTGAGGGAGGAAGTTTTTGATTCTCCTGGCAGGAGTCTGATTAAGTCTGTAATGTCGACATCAAGATCACCATACATATCTCCTGGCCAGCATTTTCATTTTTGAAATCCCAGGATGGCCATCATGTAATTCCATAACTATCAGACGTTGCCCTCGGTGAGGGATGACTACACGGTACTATCCTCAACACTGAGCTTGTAATTTAGATAGGACTGGATCCTTTTGTGTTCAGACCTCGATTTGCCTTGCAGACACTGGTAGGGTATCCAAAGAATTTAGGGTCATAATGACCTTTTCCACAGTTGGTAACATCAGCCTGGCTTGTGGGCAACAGCAGACAGCTCAGTGCACCAGAATTAGTTATCTGAGTCCCAGGGCGATGTTCTAGGAAGTATTCATAAGCCACCAGTAACAAGGTCCAATGCCGTATTTGGGCAGAGGCAATGGAGGTATTACCTTGTCTTCTTCAAAAGGTCCCAATAAACATTTATCATCAGTTACTACGATGAAGTGTCTACCATAAATATATTGATGGAAATTTTTATGTCAAAGGCAGCTGCAAACCCCTCTTTCTCGATTTGGGAATACTTCCATTCAGCACCCAAAAGGGTCCTAGATGCCTATGCGATAGGCTTCTCTGTTCCAACTTTCCAGCAGTGTGTCAGTACTGCCCCAACCCTGTAAAGGGAGGCATTACATGTCAGGACGTGGTCCTTTTTGGGGTCAAACTGAGCCAATAAATTAGAGGACAAGAGCTGCTGTTTAACATTATTGTGGAGGAAGAATACCTTCCCTATTGTGGAGGAAGAAATTGCTAAGCAGATTATGGATATGTGTGGAGGTCACAGGGTAGTTGGCATGGGGGACTTTAACTTTCCAAATATTGATTGGAACCTTTGTAGGTCAAATAGTTCGGATGGGGCAGTTTTTGTGTAGTGTGTGCAGGAGGGTTTCCTGACACAATATGTGGATAGGCCGACAAGAGGTGAGGCCACATTGGATTTGGTACTGGGAAATGAACCGGGCCAAGTGTTAGATTTGGTTGTGGGAGAGCACTTTAGAGATAGTGACCACAATTCGGTGTCTTTTGTTATTGCAATGGAGAGGGATAGGGCCGTACGGCAGGGCAAGGTTTACAATTGGGGGAGAGGTAATTATGATGGGATTAGGCAAGAATTAGGGGGCATAAGATGGGAACAGAAACTGTCAGGGAAAGGCACTAATGAAAAGTGGAACTTTTTCAAGGAACAAATACTGGGTGTCCTTGATAGGTATGTCCCTGTCAGGCAGGGAGGAAATGGCCGAGTGAGGGAACCATGGTTCACGAAAGAGGTGGAATGTCTTGTAAAAAGGAAGAGGGAAGCTTATGTAGGGATGAGGAAACAAGGTTCAGATGGCTCGATTGAGGGTTACAAGTTAGCAAGGAATGAGCTGAAAAAGGGGCTTAGGAGAGCTAGAAGGGGACATGAGAAGTCCTTGGCGGGTCGGATCAAGGAAAACCCCAAGGCTTTTTACTATTATATGAGGAATAAAAGAATGACCAGGGTGAGGTTAGGGCCGGTCAAGGACAGTAGTGGGAACTTGTGTATGGAGTAAGTAGAGATAGGCGAGGTGATGAATGAATACTTTTCTTCAGTGTTCACCAAGGAGAGGAGCCATGTTTTTGAGGAAGAGAAGGTGTTACAGGTTAATAGGCTGGAGGAAATAGATGTTCGGAGGGAGGATGTACTGGCAGTTTTGAATAAACTGAAGGTCGATAAGTCCCCTGGGCCTGATGAAATGTATCCTAGGATTCTTTGGGAGGCAAGGGATGAGATTGCAGAGCCTTTGGCTTTGATCTTTGGGTCCTCACTGTCCACGGGGATGGTGCCAGAGGACTGGAGAGTGGCGAATGTTGTTCCTCTGTTTAAGAAAGGGAATAGAAATGACCCTGGTAATTATAGACTGGTTAGTCTTACTTCGGTGGTTGGTAAATTGATGGAAAAGGTCATTAGGGATGGGATTTATGACTATTTAGAAAGATGCGGATTAATCCGGGATAGTCAGCACGGATTTGTGAAGGGCAAGTCGTGCCTCACAAATTTGATTGAATTTTTTGAGGCAGTAACTAAGTGTGTTGATGAAGGTAGGGCAGTTGATGTCATATACATGGATTTTAGTAAGGCGTTTGATAAGGTCCCCCATGGTCGGCTTATGATGAAAGTAAGGAGGTGTGGGATAGAGGGAAAGTTGGCTGATTGGATAGGTAACCGCCTATCTGATCGAAGACAGAGGGTGGCAGGAATATTTCGGACTGGAGGCAGGTTGCTAGCGGAGTGCCACAGGGATCAGTGCTTGGTCCTCTGCTCTTTGTGATTTTTAGTAATGACTTCGAGGAGGGGGCTGAAGGGTGGATCAGTAAATTTGCTGATGACACCAAGATTGGTGGAGTAGTGGATGAGGTGGAGGGCTGTTGTAGGCTGCAAAGAGACATAGATAGGATGCAAAGCTGGGCTGAAAAATGGCAAATGGAGTTTAACCCTGATAAATGTGAGGTGATTCATTTTGGTAGGACTAATTTAAATGTGGATTACAGGGTCAAAGGTAGGGTTCTGAAGACTGTGGAGGAACAGAGAGATCTTGGGGTCCATATCCACAGATCTCTAAAGGTTGCCACTCAAGTGGATAGAGCTGTGAAGAAGGCCTATAGTGTGTTAGCTTTTATTAACAGGGGGTTGGAGTTTAAGAGCCGTGGGGTTATGCTGCAACTGTACAGGACCTTGGTGAGACCACATTTGGAATATTGTGTGCAGTTCTGGTCACCTCACTATAAGAAGGATGTGGAAGCGCTGGAAAGAGTGCAGAGGAGATTTACCAGGATGCTGCCTGGTTTGGAGGGTAGGTCTTATGAGGAAAGGTTGCGGGAGCTAGGGCTGTTCTCTCTGGAGCGGAGGAGGCTGAGGGGAGACTTAATAGAGGTTTATAAAATGATGAAGGGGATAGATAGAGTGAACGTTCAAAGACTATTTCCTCGGGTGGATGGAGCTATTACAAGGGGGCATAACTATAGGGTTCATGGTGGGAGATATAGGAAGGATATCAGAGGTAGGTTCTTTACGCAGAGAGTGGTTGGGGTGTGGAATGGACTGCCTGCAGTGATAGTGGAGTCAGACACTTTAGGAATATTTAAGCGGTTATTGGATAGGCACATGGAGCACACCAGGATGATAGGGAGTGGGATAGCTTGATCTTGGTTTCAGATAAAGCTCGGCACAACATCGTGGGCCGAAGGGCCTGTTCTGTGCTGTACTAAGTTCTAAGACATTACCTGCAATCCCATGCACTTTAACTTTATATTGTAGTGTGCTATGTGAGACCTTGTCGAAAGCCTTCTGAGAAGCTTCCGGGAAGGCTCGTCTAATTCAAGTTGGAGGTACGCATGGTTCACGTCCAACTTAGAGAATGTTTGGGCACCTGTTAACCTGGCGTACAGATCTTCAATTTGGCACATGGGGTATCTATCAAGTTTAGAAACTTGATTGACAATGATCTTATAGTTTCCACAAAGTTGGACCCACTTATCCGGCTTGAGGACAGGGAGAACAGGCATTTCAACTTTCCCTATATTTTTTCCTTGGTTGTGGTCATTTGCAATAGTCCATCATCTGGCATCTACAACCTTCTGGAATATGTTCCCTCGGAGTCTGAAGACTGTCGTTGCCTTCACTGCCTGGTGGTGTGGCTTCGGCTCCACCATTGTACGGGATTCTCTGATATTTTACTGACACCGTCTCTCTCAGTTGAAGGACGAATGTTGCACGAGATTCTTCTCCCTAATTGGAGGGCACTGCTGTCAGATGACCCCTGTGGTTCCTGAACTCCTTTTTCTGCATTCTCAATGATAGAGCTATCTCAATGGCCTTCTTTAGATCCAAATTGGGTTCTACCAATAATTTATTTTGGTCTGTCACGTTGTTAATTCCACAGACCAGTCTATCTCGTCACATGTCATTCAGGGGTGGCCTGAATGCACAGTGCTCTGCCAATTTTCATAAGCTGGTCAGAAATTCAGTGACAGATACCTCAGGGGTTTACCTTGCCATGTTAAAACAGTATCACCAGAGTATTATAAAAAGCTTCAGGTCATAGTAGCCTTTAGCCAACTCTACCAATTCATTAAAGGTTTTCTAGTCAGGAGCACCCGAGTAGGTCAGGCTTTTTATTACACTGAATGTTGGGAGCCCGCATGCTGTCAACAGGATTATGTTTTGCTTCTCGTCACCCTCAATACTGTTAGCCCGGAAAAAATAACGCATGTGGTCTGCAGATTGGGCCCAGTATCTATGCTGGCATTGTAGGCTTCAAGTTTATCAAAAAAAGGCATTTCTTGTACCAGAGGATTACTTGTTTTGATAATAGAGGTTGTCCGACGGGAAGGAAAAAAACTCGTCTTACTCCTTGTTGGCAATGTAATTATCTCGCCAAGACCAGTCTTCCATCACCAACACCCTTTATTTATACAGTGAATAAAGCACCACTACTGTGACTACAGTACACAGGTCGAGCCCAGGAGTCCTTCGACAGCTGGGCCCAAGTAGAGACAACTAATTTTAAACTCCTGCTGCTCCTTTCCTATTGGGCAAGTCTCTGCTCGCTTAATAGGGGAGCTTGTACTCTACAGGGCACAAGGGGAGATCGATTGATGATCCCCCATGGCCGGCATAACGTGTGGATATTAACTAAAGTGAATTTTGCCCACACATGCCAAATGGGTAATCTAATGGCCATCCATCTCAGCACAGTCTGGAGGAGGAAGGGTAAGATCAGAGGAGGCATGCAGTATAGCCCTTCATGCAGTTTTGCCCTCCTCACTTTAAAGATGTATTTGACGCAATTAACAGAAGGTTCACTGTCCCTAATCCCTGGGATGGAGTGGTTGTTTTATGAGGAAAGTTTGAGCAGACTGGGCCTAAGCTCATTGGAGTTCAGAAGAATGAGAGGCAATGCTATGGAAACATATAGGATTCTGAGGGGGCTTGATCATGTAGATGTTAGGGAAAGATGTTTCCTCTTGTGGGGGAATCTAAAACTAGGGGACACAGTTTAAAATAAAGGGCCTCCCATTTAAGATGGAAAGATGAAGAATTTCTTCTCTACGGGACTGTTGGTGTTTGGAATTTCCTTCCACAGAGAGCAGTGGAGTGTGGGTCATTGAATATATACAAGACAGAGTTAGACAGATCCTTTATCATCAAGTGAGTCAAGGATTATGGGGGCGGACAAGAAAGTGGACTTAAGGCCACAGTCGGGTCAGCTTTGATCTTATTGAATGGCAGAGCAGGCCAGATGGGCAAAACGGCCTACTCCTGCTCCTATTTCTAATGATCTTATTGAGAGAGTGGAGGAGTTGATGGAAATTATTGTATTAGATAGAGGATTTTCAGAAAGCTTAAAAAGGAGATGATACAAGTGGGAAACAGAAAGATTTAGTAAGAGAATTTCAGGGTACAACGTATCTGAAAAGAGAAGTTAGGTACATCCAGGAACAATGATCGCATTTGGTGTGAAGAGAAGTTTTACAAGACCAATCATAAATTTCCCTTCTACTAGCTTCGTCCCCTGCTCCCTTGCCACATTCTCAAAGTGTAACTTGGAGTAAGTAATATTCTGAAACTTACTTTGTGTACTGCCAATTATCCTATATCTTTACAAGATCATCTCTTCCTTTCAAAGGTGTAAAACCTACTCATCTCTAGCCTTTCCTTATTCCTCAGTATTCTTGACAAAGTTTTTTTTAAGATGTGGATTCTAGCAACACATCAGTGAATGTTTAAGTTAGAAATTGTGCAACTCACCCACACAACGTGATCCATCCATAGCAAGATGATAACCTCGGCCACAGTTAATAACATTGCGATTACAGCTGAATGAGCCAATATTGTTGATACAAGTGTAGCCTGGCTGGCAGGGCAGAACAGCATTGGTGCACTCATTGATGTCTGGAAATGCAAATGAAACAGTTTAACAGCAATGCAGACAGCAACATCCCACATTCACTGGCATTCACCTTGGTAACACACAGAGGACTGGTGTAATTTTGAAACATCCTCTCCAATTAAAACATTAAAACTTGACAGATTGTTTCACTTACAGATTTTCAGACCAGAGGTTGAAATAATTTCTTGCTTGTAAGTGAGATTTTTTTTTCCAGCAAAGAGAAATTAATGATGAAGAGAGTAAACGTCTATCTTTAGGAAGATATGATCTACATTTAGTTTGAAAAAGGATATTAGTATTAAAAGCTCAAATGTCAATTAGGTCACTTGCAGCCATCGGTGATATTCAAAGCCATATCAGACAGTATTATGTCAAAATGGTTTTTTAAGACCAACAATGTGCCAACAAGCTATGAAGCAGCAATGGCAGTACCTGAGTATGTGGCTGAGATTGTCCATTGGTTGAGTTGACATTTTTGCAAATGCCACCAAGATATGTATTGATTGGAGGTCAAACTCACCGCAATCTGTAATTATTTTGTTCTACTTGTAGATTATTCCATAGCATCTAAATTTCCTTTATCTTTCCTCCCCCCACCCTGAGCAGTGACCAGTTTTTTGACGCTAATCACTCCAAACAATATCAGATGGAATACTCTGGGTAATTTCCCATCTCACCTTTGTGGTGGCGAACATTTAAAGAGCGAGTCTAAAGGAGGAATAGTGAGAGTTTATAGAGTGAGTCTGAGAATGAGCAGTTGAGACAGCAGTGAGAGTTTAAAGAGCGAGTTTGAAGCAGCAGAAAGATTTTGAGAGTGAGCCTGGGTGGGAGCAGTTAAAGAGCAGCAACAGTTTAATAGAGCAATCTGAGCGTGAACAGTGAGACAGTGGAGAGAGTTTATAGAACGAGTCTGAGAGGAAGCAATGAGACAGTGGAAAGAGTTTAAAGAGCTGCAGGTGAGTCTGTGGGTTCAGCGCAGACCATCTGCATTTTAAAGAAAATCAAAGTGTGGTGCAACAGAAAAGAAAATGGGAGAAAATTTTCCAGCCTTTCACACCAGCGAGATTCTCTAGTCCCGCTGCAGTGAACAGAGATTTGGCTGAGTGCCAAATTCTCCATCCTCGTTTGCAGTTAATTGTTCCTGAAACACGTAATCAATGATTTTCGCATCTTCAAGTCAAATGAAAGATGTGTGCCTTGTGTCCAACTGTGCACTACCTGTGCTAGCTGGTGCCAATTTAACAGTCTGTGCTGCGGGGGATCGAGGGGATTCATCAATTACAACTGATAGATCATTCCAGGAAGAAAAGCTCCATGCTAATGCCCCCTTTCACACAGTTCTTCAGGCAATTCTGACATCTGCAGTAGCTGATGCCTATTGTCAGAAAGTGAAGCTTGGCAAAGGATGCAGGTACCCATCTGATTTTCAACACATTTTTCTGTTACTGAAATGTGTGGCATCTGTTTGGCTATTGGCACTGAATTAATGACTTGAATCAACACTGGCTCAGATGCTGTCTGATAGATTAGCAGTGAGACCCTTTCAGTATGCAGCACACTTCCCTTCTGTTGTTGACTCAGCAGTGGCCCTGAATTGTTCTATATCTGGTTCACATAGAGAGATGCTAAAAGCATTTTACTTCAGTTTGTTACATTCATTTACTGGATAAGCAGTTTCCTTCCCCCTACGTCAATCATTCCTTTCATTCCAGGGAGTGGACCACGTGCCAATTTTGTTCACCAGCTGTCCACAGTAAGTTGTACAACATCACAAACATATTAATCATCTGTGCAGGATGAATTTGATCTGTGCAGCTGGTTAATCAGCAGTATCTTGCCTACAACCCTTGGAGAATTTTCTTGCATCCTGTCCTGCAGTGCCATCTTCTGCTTCAAAAAGACATCACATGAAGAGGATTTTTTATCTGCATCCTGGCCAGCAAGGTACATTTGTCCACTTTTGTGTGAATAATTCCCTATACGGTTGTAACATGTACTACTTGCACATGTTATTTTCGCTTCTAGCATCCTCTGCTAGGTTGTTTGGGGCAAGATCTCTTTAGAACTATACTTCTGTGTATGTTGTATTCCAAATGTTTGGATTTCCAACAGGTTGAGTTTTCCACCTACATCAAGCATATATCATGGGGAGGTGATGGCCTAGTGGTATTATCACTAGACTATTAATCCAGAAGCTCCGCTAATGTTCTGGGTACCTGAGTTCAAATCCTGCCACGGCAGTTGGTGGAATTTGAATTCTATAAAAAAGAAAATATCTGGAATTAGGAATCTACTGATCACCATTGTTGATTGTCGGAAAAACCCATCTGGTTCATTCTCGGGAAGGAAATCTGCCGCCCTTACCTGGTCTGGCCCACATGCAACTCCAGAGCCACAGCAATGTAGTTGACTCTCAACTACCCTCAGACAACTAGGGATGGGCAAGTGGCTGGCCGGCCAACAACGCCCATGTCCTATGAATGAATTAAAAAAATTCAGGGTCTTGCTCGAGTCCTTCAGTGTCTGTTATCTTAGGCAAGGAAGGAAATTGGTCATTTTCCCTCTTTAGGCTAGACTATTTCAAAGAGCAGTTCAGAGTTAACCACATTGCTATGGACTTGTGGTCACATGTGGGTCAAACTGGGTAAGAAAAGCAGATTTCTTTCCCCCTGAATGACATCAGTGAATTATATGGGCTTTTATGATAATCCAGTCGTTTTGTGATTGTTACTCATGATGTTAAAATTTTAATCAAGATTTATTAATTAATTGAATTAAAGATCCCTACCTGCCATGATGGAATTTGAATTCATGTTTCTGGGGCTTTAGTGTGGATGTCTAGGATAGTGGTTCAGTAACAAAGGAGGGGAATTATGCTTAGAACCCAAGGGAATAGGGGAGATCCTAAATGAATACTTTGCATCGGTATTCACGAAGGAGAGGGGCGTGTTAACCGGGAGTGTCTCGGAGGGAGGTGTTGACCCGTTAGAGAAAATCTCCATTACAAGAGAGGAAGTGTTAGGTTTTTTAGGGAACATTAAAACTGACAAAGCCCCAGGGCCTGATGGCATCTATCCTTGACTGCTCAGGGAGACGAGAGATGAAATTGCTGGGCCTCTGACGGAAATCTTTGTCGCTTCTTTGGACACGGGTGAGGTCCCTGAGGATTGGAGGATAGCGAATGTGGTCCAGTCGTTTAAGAAGGATAGCAGGGATAACCCAGGAAATTATAGGCCGGTGAGCTTGACGTCCGTGGTAGGGAAGTTGTTGGAGAGGATTCTTAGAGACAGGATGTATGTGCATTTAGAAAGGAACAATCTCATTAGTGACAGACAGCATGGTTTTGTAAGAGGGAGGTCGTGCCTTACAAATTTGGTGGAGTTTTTTGAGGAAGTGACAAAAACGGTTGATGAAGGAAGGGCCGTGGATGTCGTCTATATGGATTTCAGTAAGGCATTTGACAAAGTCCCACATGGCAGGTTGGTTAAGAAGGTTAAGGCTCATGGGATACAAGGAGAAGTGGCTAGATGGGTGGAGAACTGGCTTGGCCATAGGAGACAGAGGGTAGTGGTCGAAGGGTCTTTTTCCGGCTGGAGGTCTGTGACCAGTGGTGTTCCGCAGGGCTCTGTACTGGGACCTCTGCTATTTGTGATATATATAAATGATTTGGAAGAAGGTGTAACTGGTGTAATCAGCAAGTTTGCGGATGACACGAAGATGGCTGGACTTGCGGATAGCGAAGAGCATTGTCGGGCAATACAGCAGGATATAGATAGGCTGGAAAATTGGGCGGAGAGGTGGCAGATGGAGTTTAATCCGGATAAATGCGAAGTGATGCATTTTGGAAGAAATAATGTAGGGAGGAGTTATACAATAAATGGCAGAGTCATCAGGAGTATAGAAACACAGAGGGACCTAGGTGGGCAAGTCCACAAATCCTTGAAGGTGGCAACACAGGTGGAGAAGGTGGTGAAGAAGGCATATGGTATGCTTGCCTTTATAGGACGGGGTATAGAGTATAAAAGCTGGAGTCTGATGATGCAGCTGTATAGAATGCTGGTTAGGCCACGTTTGGAGTACTGCGTCCAGTTCTGGTCGCCGCACTACCAGAAGGACATGGAGGCGTTAGAGAGAGTGCAGAGAAGGTTTACCAGGATGTTGCCTGGTATGGAGGGTCTTAGCTATGAGGAGAGATTGGGTAAACTGGGGTTGTTCTCCCTGGAAAGACGGAGAATGAGGGGAGATCTAATAGAGGTGTACAAGATTATGAAGGGGATAGATAGGGTGAACGGTGGGAAGCTTTTTCCCAGATCAGAAGTGACGTTCACGAGGGGTCACGGGCTCAAGGTGAGAGGGGCGAAGTATAACTCAGATATTAGAGGGATGTTTTTTACACAGAGGGTGGTGGGGGCCTGGAATGCGCTGCCAAGTAGGGTGGAGGCAGGCACGCTGACATCGTTTAAGACTTACCTGGATAGTCACATGAGCAGCCTGGGAATGGAGGGATACAAATGATTGGTCTAGTTGGACCAAGGAGCGGCACAGGCTTGGAGGGCCGAAGGGCCTGTTTCCTGTGCTGTACTGTTCTTTGTTCTTTGTAACACTACTACTGTACTAATGACCCCACTGCAAAAAATAAGTGCAGCTTTTCTAGTCATATAGGTTTTATATGATTGGTTTGATTCCTCTTTGGTGCAAAATCACCCAAGACTTCTCATACATGTGTCAGAATTATTTGCAATATTTTTTGTAAAACACCATGACCTCCTTCACCACTTAGCGTGTTGTGCAGCCTCTACATCAGTTTGGAGAAAATCACATTAATCCCTTCAACACATGAAATAACTCCTCAGAGGCCAGTATCCTTTCATCAGATTCCCTTTTTTACAAACTTACCTCCACTCCTATAACTGCTTCAGGTACAAAGTCAGAATCCAGAGTGTCAATAGACCTGACTCACCTCAATATATATATATTGGATAGTCAGAAGCTTTCTCCCAGGGTGGAAGAGCCAATTACTAGGGGACATAGGTTTAAGGTGCGAGAGGCAAGGTTTAAAGGAGATGTACGAGGCAGGTTTTTTACACAGAGTGTGGTGGGTGCCTGGAACTCGCTGCGGGGGGAGATAGTAGAAGCAGATACGATAGTGACTTAAGGAGTGTCTTTTGCAAATACATGAATAGGATGGGAATGGAGGGATATGGTCCCCGGATGGGTAGGAGGTTTTAGTTAAGTCGGGCAGCGTGGCCGGTGCAGGCTTTGAGGGCCGAAGGGCCTGTTCCTGTGCTGTAATTTTATTTGTTCTTTGTTCTTTATATACAGGTGAGACTCCTCGATTGGGTAGGCAATCATGATCTCACTCAGGGAGCTCATACTCCAAGAGACCAACCTCATGGGCCACGTTGAGGTCATTACACCACACCAATGAAGGTGAGAGTATGAAGATGTTATTACTAATACCCCTAGTTAGAACCAAAGAATCCCTACAGTGCAGAAAGAGGCCATTCAGCCCATTGAGTCTACACTGACTCTCTTTGCCTTGAGAGCGCTTTCTACTTGAACTTCTGCAGTCTTTGTGGATGTGCATTACATTTTTTAAAAAATCAAGTTTACAACACAGAAGGTTCTTGGATTTTATCTGGTTTCTTCTTTTAAAATCAAACTCAAGAGTTTGACAGATTACCAGTCTTCCTTTGATGATTTTCCTCCGCCCGAACAACTACATCAAAAGCAGCTCACTGCGCTAATCATAAATACCAGATTGCAAAACACGAGAATAAAGTGCAGAACCACAACACAGCCTTGCAGCACAGGCCTAAGAGCAACTTTTTCTCCTGAAAAATTCTGAGTTACTTGTCACTCCAGCTCACCCGCACAGAAGGAACTGACATTTGACTTTGATCAGGTAGCAAGATATGTACCTTGATCTTACAGGGAGTTTTAAATGTGGATACAGGAAGGGAAATTTTAAAAACTTTGTCATCTTGTCTTCATTTAAGTGATCCAATAATCAAGGATTATTAAAAAAAAGAAAGATTTGCATTTATATAACAATTTTCATGACAACAGGATTACCCAAAACACTTTACAGGCAATTAAATACTTTTGAAGTGTAATCATTGTTGTAAATAGTTAACTTGATAACTGCCTGCAGCCTAGATGACTTCATATTCAGTAAGTTGAGTTCCTCAACAATGAACACCTCACCCAGGAACAGGAGAAAATATAGAATCAGAATAGGCCTCTGGAGCTATCAAAAAACAGGGCCATGTATTATTCCGAGTTAGGATTCTTCATCAATGTGCTTGAGCTCTGATTTTGTAACCGAGGCAAAATCTATTCTAGGCAGACTTAGCTGCTGATGTAAAACTACAGAGAAGTGTGCAGTGATGACTGCACTGAGTTTTCTGGGGTCAGTTCATTTGAATAATTACCATGAATTCCCTGCACCACTTTACTCTTGCCCTGACAACTACTCCACTGGAGATGTGAAATATCTGGCCGCACTAGCTAAAATTTAAATAGGAAGCAGAATTTAACATGAAGCTTGGGGCCAAACATTGTTTCAGCCCTTTCAGCTATTTGTTAGGTATTGTAAGAAGGTGTGATGGGGTGATGAATAATAACCAAGAATGGAATAAAATTAATAATCATTCTTCTGGTACAAATTGTCCCCATATTATCCTCTAGAGGAAAGCATTGGAATGTGATAGACTCCTTTGTGAAATCGTTTCAGGTTTCCTCCAGACATGCTGAAATGTTAACTGAACCAATGTATATATATATTATATATCTATTATATGTATATATTTTCCCATCCACTCTTATACGACTGCTCTTCCACTAATACTAGAAATGTAGTGGAATCTCTTTCCATCCTCAATCCGTGATGGCAAGTTATATTTCAGTTGTTAGCATCAGAACTGAATGAAAACTATTGATAAATAAAAGTCCTTTAATGAAAAAATGCAACTTTGTGGAACAATAGCAATCAATGGAGTGAGATGGGCAGCAAAATATAAAAGGTTACTCAAATTTCAAAATTTCAACCAATTTTACATGCTAGCAGTTTAATTTTGAGAAACCTACTTCTCCAGGCCATTTTAGATAGAAGTGTGTGTCAACAATAAGGAAGATGAGAAGAATGGGAAATCTACTATGGGAACAATTTTAATGAACTTAGCAATTGAAATGAAGTTCGCACTGGGCTCCAGTGTTGTCCTTGCCAGAAAATGCAGTGTGGATTGTATTGGGCAGAGATTTGCATCACCAGTGGATTCTTACAAAATCATGGCTTTAATCTTTAACCACAATTAAAATTCCCAATAAAACAAAGCTCTGGTCTGCTGTCTATCTCGTACCCATATGGTAAGTTACAGTACTTCAGCATATAAATCCTGCATTATCCAACCCTGAGCAGGTATTTTCCACAACTACATTTCATGGCAACAATGTCACTGGATCTAATAAGGGAAATATTATGAAAATGCATGAAGGCTCACCTGCTGGAATTGTATGTTGGGCATTTGGGAGAATAGTCTTCAAATTTTCCAATCATTAAAATGAACAGAATATCATGGGTTACGGGGGCGATCTTACCATCACGTCCTGCCAGCCGATGGGCGGGGCAAGCTGGTAAGATCGTAAGAGAACCGAAAAATCAGGTTCGCGCCTGATTTCTTGCCTCTCGCGATTTTACCGGCTCCGGATATCTGGTGCGATCAGCCTCGTGCCCATTTCCGGCACAAGGCTGAATAAATTATGTAAATATAATTTAAATATAATTTCAATGAAATTAGCAAGCCTGGGACTCAATCGGAGAAAGGTTCTCTCCAGTAAGAATCACAGCTGGTCCTCCGGGAAGTCAAGGTGGGGGGGGGGGGGGGTGTTGATGCCACAGTGCCAGGTTGGCACTGCCCACCAGACACCAGGCAGTGCCAAGGGCCAAGGGGGTGCAGAGGTCAACCGGTCCAGCCGGGGTGGGGGGATCTCGCCTGTAAGGGGCGTGCTGAGTTTAGGCTAGAGAAACTGATTATTTGCAGCAGAGGTTGTATGACAGGTCTCTCTGCTGTTCAGAGCAGAGAAACCTGCACATGTGCAATGGTGTCCTCTGCTGCTATCAGTTGCTTTCTGGCAATTTAAGCTCCGCCCATTACCCCTACAGTCAAAAATCCAATTTCAGAATTTCTTTATGCTGTAAGTGCATTAGATATCAGATCTGGGCTCGCCGAAAAACAGATCTGAAGCTCTCCTGTTTTCACATTCGTTCTGGACTTAGAATGTTTTTTATAAGATCACCCCCAGCATGTCTGACTTCCCAGTAAGGATTATGGGTGGGCAATGTGCCACTTCAGGAGCATGATTTTGTAAAATTCCTTCATTAGCATTGCATTGAGTATTTGGTCATCCACTCATCCTCATTCACATTGAATCGATCAAGCATTTGTACAAATTAATTAATTAGCAGTGTGCTTATTATTTATGGGAACAACATTTCATAATATTGATGATTCAGCTGAGGGAAAAAAAACACTTGTCAAGTAACATCTCCTAAAATGTATAATAACATGGAATTCCTACCAATGCAGTTGCCCAGAGCATCCTGCAAGAATCCGTTCCCACATTGCATTTTTGGCTTGCAACGGAATGACCCTTGTGTGTTCTGACAGATAAAGTCGGGTCCACAGTTGTGTGTTTCAATCTTACATTCATCGATATCTATTAGATCCAAAAAAAAAATCAAAATTATTCTCCTGCTGAAAAAAAACAGTAAAACAAAGAACCCAAAAAGTTGATAGAATCAGTGGTGCAGCTGGCTTAATGTTGGTGGAAGACCAAGGACAGAAATAATGTTTAATGTAAATGTTTCAAGAGCTCAACAGCAGAGCTCCACTGAGAAATTTCCATCTGATTAGAAATAGCCCAGGAAGGGTTAATAAAATAGTATAGCAAGTTGCTCGGTTTGAGTGTAGCGTTTACTTATTGTTACATCAGACCACTCAGGGAGATAATTGTGGATGTTACAAATGCACTGTATGCAGTGCATCAAAATACCAGCATTTTGTTACATCAAAAATAAAAACATCTATATTACAGAAAAATCTCAATAGCAAAGTTACCACCATTTGCTACAGGAATAATAGAATCAGGAGAAGGCCATTCAGCCACTCGAGTCTGTTCTACCATTCAATGAACTATACCTCAATCCTTTTTACCTTTCTTGGATGCGTCTCTATTGATACTCTTGCTTAACAATAATCTATGGATTTCAGTCTGGAAAGTTTCAATTGACCCATCATCTACAGGCTCTCTGGAAAGACAGTTACAGATTTCTGATACCCTATTTGTGAATAATTGTTTCTGAATTTCAACATTGAATACTTTTAAGATTGCTCCTTGTTTTGGATTCCCCTACTAGAAGACATAATTTCTCTTTATCTACCTTATTGGATTTCTCATTCATTTTAAATACCTCAATGAGATCACCCTGCTATAGTCAAGGGAATACAGACAAAGTTTCTGCAATGGACCCTCATAATTTAACTCGTTTAGTGACAGTATCATTGTGGTGAATCTGCCTTGCCTCCTCATCCTCAAATAACTTCACTCCGGTTTGGGGGGCAGAATTTAATGCCCCCTCCTGTGGAGAGTTTGGTGGAGGGAGGGCATTTAATCAGGTAGGAGGGTGGCAGGTAGGAGGGTGGCAGGTGGGGGCCCTGCAAAATTCCCTACATGGCAGGGAGGCCTGTGGATCTCCTTTCCACTTAACCACCATTAATAAATAGGCAGCGTGTGGGGTCTCGCCATGCAAGAAGCATGACAAACAAACCTGTGTGTGGTTGCTTGCTTGCTTGCTTCCAGAAAGCATCCCTTATTGTAAGACTCTCAGTGCCTGAACAAGGGACCCAGCCTCAAGAACAACTCAGTGTAACCTCCCCACCCCCCCTTAGTTGCCATTTCCCCCTGATCTCCACACCACAAAAATCCTTCCGTTTTCATATTTGAGGCTAGTCCTATTTGCACCCGAAGGCATTATTTTTATGATTACCAGTGGAGATAAGAATTTTCCTCTCAGAAATTCCCATCTTTCCCCCCTTCACTTGGCCAGATTTAATGCAGCCATATGTAATAACCTAAGCTGACTTTTTTGTGCCTGAACCAGTTTCACGCTAAGCAACATATTCAGCAGCAGAAACATTTGGGAAAGATTGACCACAATCCTTCACTCACCTGTGGCCTGGGTCCATCCGTGATCCTGGGCCTAAGGCAGATGCAGTACCAGCCAGTACGTCCCCGATAGTGCTGCCATTCAATAGAGCTGCCGGGCTCTAACTGGCCAGCAGCTCTTGACCATCAGGATTTCCACACCTGGAATCCTTTATTCTAAGAAAGGCCTACTGCTGACCTGTCACGTGCCCGAGTGGCACTTAATTCAGCAAGCTTTCCCTAAAAGAGATGACAAGCAGCTCAGTGAGACCCCTGTCACTTGCATTAAATACCACCCAGTGTCTGACCAAGCCTTTGTACAGGTGTAACTTAACTTCCTCCACTTTGTATTCCAGCTTCCTTGAGAGAAAAGGACAATATTGCATCAATGTTTTCCAGTATCTTTT
This sequence comes from Mustelus asterias, assembly GCF_964213995.1. Lineage (NCBI taxonomy): Eukaryota > Metazoa > Chordata > Chondrichthyes > Carcharhiniformes > Triakidae > Mustelus > Mustelus asterias. The sequence continues at coordinate 43,040,934 of NC_135809.1, read as the reverse complement.
CTACCTGTCCATTTTGGAACAGTTGTTTAATACATCTTTGGAACATTACATCAAGGGACAACTGTCAATGACTATGAAAATTAGATTCCAGTAGTAATCGATCATACAGTATTCAGTGCAACCTTTTTTGGAGGTGAATATTATTGGCTACAAAATAAAATTGTCTGCAGAATACAAATTTACTCATTTACTACTCTTTTCGTCACATTATTCCTTTATAATTTAGGTGAAAATAACTAGAAATAACAATATCATTTCCCAAATGTTTCTGCTGCTGAATATATTGCTTAGCGTGAATCTGGTTCAGGCACAAAAAAGTCAGCTTAGGTTATTACATATGGCTGCATTAAATCTGGCCAAGTGGAGGGGGGAAAGGTGGGAATTTCTGAGAGGAAAATTCTTATCTCCACTGGTAATCATAAAAATAATGCCTTCGGGTGCAAATAGGACTAGCCTCAAATATGAAAACTTTGTGAACAAATAGTTGACTAATTCTTAATCTTGATTTATATATGAAGATTGACCACTTTGCTGAATGTTGGAGGGTGATTAATAGCTGTGTAATAATATTTATCAAGAAAATTTGTGAGAAAAAACAAGAAGTTGTAATATTTTTCTGTTGGTAATATTCCGGTCATATTTTTAAACTGTTGGGGTATGTGAGTGATAAATAAAGCAAGGGACAGAGTGACTGTGTGAATCTAAACTGTGGGTTTGATATGATAATGAGCCTGGCAATATTTGAAATGGATGTTTACAGAAGGAAATTTAGTAAAAGTGATTACAGAGTAGGAATATATTTAAATGGATTGTTGTGATTCAAAGCAAAAGATATTGAAGATGTGAAAGAAAGGTTTTATTGGTAAAGTATGGATAAAGTGAGTTTACTTTTCTTTAAGTTATAAAAGTTCAAGTGAAGAAATAAAGTAAGTCAAGTTTTGGAGAAAGCCATTCTAAAGAGATTGGGTAAGACAATGGAGAGATCAAAGGGAAGTAATGTATTTAAGGAGATACTGAAACCTATGAAAAGAGCTGTTTTAGATCTCTGGACAACATGAATAATTGGCCAAACTCTCAGGAAGTAGTGAGAATGAAGTCAGATCTGAAAAACAAAATGCTATTAACATCAGAGGGCAACCCAAGAGAGAATTAAAGGCACTGTGTAGTAAAAGTTACTGGACCTTTATAGATCATAACATCTATGAGGTGTTGCTGAACAGATGTGGAAGGTTAGCTTCGAAGGTAGATTGTTTGGAACTTTTTTAAAGTATTGATACTGTGAGAAACCATTGTTGTATTTAAGTGCAACTCTATTTATTTGATTGTTTTTCCCTATTTCTTAATATTCATATGTTAGTACACACACAGACACACACACCCCTAGATGTTTAATGCACCTCTGTTCATTACCTACCTTTGCACTGGTTATTTTCAGTCAGTTCATAGCCTGTGCCACAGCTTATCTCACGCTGACATCGGTAGGACCCAACAGTGTTGATGCAACGTTGTCCTATTAAGCACTTGTGTGGCATTGACAGACACTCATTGATATCTGTATTCAGCAATAAAAAAAAGTCAGCTTTTCTCTCCTGCTCCTCTCTTAGTGTTAGCACATATTGAGCATGCGTACCAGTAGCTGTCCCTTTACTTTGTGCAAGTTGTTTTATTTAGTCTTGAGCTTTTAATGTCTATGAATTATGAAGGGACCACAGACAAGCCTAACTCTGTTTTCACTCGTCTTCCACAAAAACACACTTTTTAACACCTTGATCTGACCTTATTGGGAAGAGTGGTGTCCTCCAAAGGTTCGTTTAGGCTGAAAAAATACATTATACTTTTTAGCTTCTATTGGAAACACTGTAAATAATGATGGTAATCAATCTCTCTAGGATTGATTATAATACTTTTGTGAATGTTTTGTTAGGCCTAGGAACTCCCCCAATCCTGGCATGCCTCTTGACTAAAGGAGCGGTTGAAAAATCTGGGCCAGAAATCTCTGACATTGCATACAGCTGGAATTATCCAGTCCCACTGCTGTGAATGGAAATTTGGCTAAGCACCAAATTCTCAGTTCTAGCTAGCAACGTTGGTGGGGTGTGCGAGACTGGAGAATTCAGGCCCTAATTACTGCCCATCCTAACTGGAATTTAATATTTTGCCCAAATAGGCCAGAATCTCAGTAGAGCAGCAACTTCACCCAAATTCTGTTCTGAGATGGGTACTTCTACCTTGGATTCCAGGCGTGATACTTGGTTCCTAGACAGACTGTAGATATAATCTGATATCTGCTTAACACTTGTTTATTAGCACTACATCTTAACAGGTTACAGAGTGGACATGTTGCACCTAGGCATGATTCCATCCTCTCTTTCAAGTCATACACATGACTGATGTCAATAGTATATCATCATCTATATCATATATCAGCATATCCCATCTGTTAACCCTTTATAGTACAAATTATGTCCCCTCAGGGCTTAACTGTTACTGACAACATCTACAGCCCCAGGAACTTTAGGGTCCATCAAATGAAATGTTGGCTAATACGTGAGAACATTCCCTCCTCATCATTGAAACGTGCCATGGGAACTTTCATAATCACCTGAGCAGGTGGACTCTCATCTGAAAGATGGAACCTCTGACAATGCAGCACTCCAACAGTGAAGTGTTGGCCTAGATTTTGTACTGAGATCTTCTGACTCAGAGCTAAAAAGATTACAAGCTGTGCCAAGCTGATAATTAGTCACTTTCAATAGTCTTAGATTTTAGCTAATACATTCAAAAGGTTGCAATTAACTTTATGGTTTGTTCCTGTGATATACATTGAATAAGTTGTGAATTTTCACAATTTCTTGCATGCAACATTTACCTCAAATTCAAGAATATTCAAGGATCATGTCAGCTCTCTATGTATGTCATGATGCTCATGAAAGTGACATTATCATGCATAAAGAATTGAGAATGAGTTATAAGAATGCATCCCTCATATTCAATAAAATGATATCCTAGTTGTGCATTGTTTATTCAATAACTAAAGATAAAAAATCTTTATGAAGATTTGACATTTTCTACATTTTTGCTGAGAAACTGCAAAAACATTTTTACAAGTCTGAAGGCCACATGTTCACATAGGCCTGGATTTTTACTGAGTCAGGGTGACTCGGGACCCCTTTAAAAATGGCAGGTGTGTCCCAATTGTGGCAATCCTGATCCCATTCCCGGGTGTTGTCTGGTTTTCAAGCATGTCTTCAAAGGGTGCAGACAAATTTCTGTCAAATGCCTTTACCTGGCACTCCCAACTTGGCCGATTCCATTGTGAAGATAGGCAACACCTACACCTCCACAGTTTTCATAGAGTCAGGCCACATTTTTAAAGAGCTGTGGTCCATGCCACATCAAAGGAGTCATGAATCCAGTCTGCATGAACCCAGAGCTCAAAAGGTCTTCCTCATGCCCACATGCTAAGCTCTGCCCTTCCACTGACCCTCTATAGTCCCTTGTGCCTCCAATGCCAAGCTCTACTCTTCTACTCACTCTATTCCTAACTTCCCTATGTATTTTAATACTCCAATGAGTGTCTGGGCTCTCAGCCAAGCATACACAATGAGACTAAGCTAAGAGCACGGACATCCATTATACTTGTTGAAACAACTGCATCCAAGAGAAAACATTGATTGACAGATCAGGCTTGCTGATCTTTGCTGTCAATTTAACAGTATCTGTTTACACAAGGCATGGGGTTTCAAAGGCTTGTGGTTTTTGATATTGATACTTTAAAAGATCTGGATGATCGACACTATTAGCTTTTTTCAACATAGGAGAAAATTATGAATGAATTTTCTTTTTATTCAACCCACCATACACTATAGGATTAATTGGTTCCAGACTAGGTATAGTGGGACAATGGGTATGGAAGTATCTTAGCTTGCCACAGAGGGTATAAGAGACCATGAGGGTGGGTGAAAGAGCAGGGATTGGCATGGGGGCATGAGATGGCATGGATGGAGCATTGGGAATGTTTGGAGGATGTGAGGGATGAAGGCTAGAGGGCCTGTGTGCTTTTATTTTAACTGGGACGAAGTCCCACAACACCGAAGCAGACCTTTTAAACAGCTCACCTTTGCACCCAGCAGCTCCTGCGGCTGCTGCAAAACCTCTTCCTGGGTCAGCTGGCCTGACCCCAGGCCACACTCACCCCCTGGCAATGAAGATCCCATTTTTGTGGGCACTTCCCCCAACCCCCCCAAGGTGAGCAGGCCAAGTCGAGAATTTTCCTAACTCCCACTACCTGTCTCAAGCATGACAATCTAGGCCAGAGAAGCTTAAGACATGTTAATTTTCTCAGAGATTGAGGACTAGAGCTTCCACCAGAAAACCACCAGTTTTAGGTGGGACCAGAGTGGTGTGGCAGGAAAGATAGGGCAGGAACTTATCACCTGAAGTAATTTCCCAATCCCTTTCACCAGCAACAATCTCAACCACCTACTTTTTGACCATCCCACAGCAATTAAACAAAGTAATGGGGCAGGGCTTTGGAAACAAGTTAATTCCCAAGCCTTTCAATATCATTTCTATTGACCCATAATCCAGTACGGGATTGGCAGTGAACTAACTTGCTCACTGTGAATTACTTGCCACCCAGAGATTGAGCAGGAGAAGACCAAGTGTTCTAAAAAAAAATGGCTCCAGGGATAATGGATGCACTGGTTGGGGTCTTCCAAAATTCCCTAGATTTGGAATATTCCCAATGGATTGGAAGGTGGCAAATGTAACAGCATTGTTCAAAAAAAAGGGAGAGAAAACGGGCAGCTGCAGGCTATCTAGCCAGACAACGACTGATGGGAAATGCTGGAATCCATTACTAAGGAAGTACTCCAAGAATCATAATATGATTAGACAAATTCAACAGTTCTAATATAAGGGAAATCATGTTTGACAAATCTATAGAGCTTTTTGAGGATGTAACCAGCAGAGTAGATAATGGGGAACCATTGGAGATTTGTGAAGCTTGGTGTTCTTGGGATTGCAGGGGTGGAAAAATATTAGCATAATAGACTGAAAACAGACAGTTAGTTTCAATGGGTCATCTCCAGTTTGTAAGTTGTTGCTGATGGAATGTTGCAAGGCTCACTATTGGGGATTTGGCTATTTCATTGGGCCAGTAAAGAGCCTGCAAAGGGATACAGACAGACTCATTGAGTGAGCAAGAAAATGGCAAATGGAATATAATGTGGAGAAATGTGGGGCTAGTGATGTTTGTAGAAAGAATAGATAGAGAATTTTTTTTAATACTAAGAAACAAATAAATGTTGATACTGGGGGGATTTGGTTGTCCCTGTACACAAAACACAAGAACATATAGGAGAGGAGCAAGAGTTGACCAGTGCCTGCTCTGCCATTCAATAAGATCATGGCTAATCTTAGGCTTCAACTCCACTTTCCCATCCACTTCCCATATTCTTTGATTCCCTGACAGACAAAAATCTGTTTATCCCAGCCTCAAATATAATCAACAATGCAGCATCCACAACCCTCTGGGGTAGAGAATTCCAAGAATTCACAATCCTTTGAGTACAGCAATTTCTCCTCATCTCAGTCCTAAATGATCTACCATTTAAATTGAAACTGTGCCCCTGTTCTAGATTCCCCAGCCAGCAGAAACAACTTCTCAGTGTCTACCCTGTCAAGCCCCCTCAGGATCTTGTATGTTTCAGTGCAATCACTTTTCATTCTTCTAAACTGCAAACAATATAGGGCCAATATATCCCCTTCTCATCTTACCCCATGGACCTATCTAGGGAAAGAAAGTTAGCATAAAGGTACAGAAAGCAATTAGTAAGGCAAATTGCATATTGGCCTTTATTGCAAGGGATTTGGAGCACAAGAATAAGGAAATCTTGCTGTAATTGTACAGGAGGCTCAAGGTGCGGTATGACCTACTTCTGCTTATGTTCTTGTTATTATAGCTTAACCACCTCTTTCTCAGGTAGAATGGCATGGTGGCGCAGCGGTTAGCACTGCTGTCTCACAGCACCAGGGACCCGAGTTCAATTCTGGCCTTGGGTGACTGTCTGTGTGGAATTTGCATGTTCTCCTCATGTCTGCATGGGTTTCCTCGGGTGCTCCAGTTTCTTCCCACACTCCAATGATGTGCGGGTTAAGTTCATTGGCCATGCTAAAATTGTCCGTTAGTGTCAGGGGAATTAGCAGGGTAAATATGTGGGGTTATGGGGAGAGGGCCTGGGTGGGACTGTTGTCAGTGCAGGCTTGATGGGCTGATGACTTCCTTCTGCACTGCAGAGATTCTATGATTATAGATATGCTCAAGGTTCATTCAGGGTCCTTTGTTGAGATGTTTTCAATATCTTCAGAGGGATTCTTCCCCTATCTAAGGGTTTCTTCTCACTTTTCCCACTGCAGCACCCACTGGATATTGCTTATTTGCAGTGCTGGCTCTCCCTATAGAATGGTAATAGTGCTGGGAGCACATCTTACATATATAACTAACCTCAAATGAGTTGCAGTCATGAAGGAATCATTGTAGGCAGCAGTCAGCAGCAATCTTGCCCCAGGGGATAATTCAGAACTTAGTTTCCTCTGAATAAAATTGCTGTTAAAAAGTTTTAGAACTTGGATTTGGCTTGGTCAGAGATGGAGATGGTCTCACATTATTTTATCTTAATTCATTTGTAACTAAAAACAGATTTATATAATTGAAAAAAATAAAAAGTAGAAATACCTGAGACAATAACTCAGTACAAACCAATGACTATAGAATTATAGAAACTTAGAGTATAGAGGTGGTCATTTGGTTCATCATGTCTGTACTGGCTCTTTGAAAGAGCAATCATCCTTAATCCCATATAAATTATTTATGGAATCAGTTTCCATCACCTTTGCAGGTGGAGCATTCCAGACCAGGAAAAATCTAATGCCAATACCTTCACATGTGATGTTGTCATTCTTCAGCTTGTGGCCAGGATAGCAAGAACAGCGAACACTGGTACCTGTGTCAGTGCACTGGTGTTGGCAGGGTCCACCTCCTGTGAGGAAGATATTGGAAGCAAAGAGGTTATTAAAAATTTAATGATCTCCCCTCTGATACCACAAATGCTTTTATTATATTCATACAGTAAGTCAAAGCATCAGATTCTGCTTCCCTCTCCACATTTTGGCAGTATGACAACATCAAGTTAGAAATTTGTGATGAAGATATTTTGAGACTAAAGTTGTCCATGAAACTAAGTGGTACAGGCCACGAAATTCAGTTCTGTATCAATCAGTTTTCCAGCACTAGGACTGGTGGCACAGTGGTTACCACTGCTGCCTCACAGCACCAGGAACCCGGGTTCAATTCCCGGCTTGGATCACTGCGGAGTCTGCACGATCTACCCGTGTCTTTGTAGGTTTCCTCCGGGTGCTCCGGTTTCCTCCCATAGTCTGAAAGAGGTGCTGGTTAGGTGCAATGGCCATGCTAAATTTTCCCTCAGTGTGTATGCGCCGGAGTGTGGTGACTAGGAGATTTTCACAGTAACTTCATTGCAGTGTTAATATAAGCCTACTTGTGACACTAATAAATAAACTTAAAACTTAAGCAGGATTGCCTCCAAAATGACGTTATCGCACAAATCCAGTGCTAACTATTTAGGTGTAAGCAGCAGCATAGGAGCATGCACCAGAAGTATATGGAGTGGACAGATCATAATGTCAATCAGTGTGTGTATCAGTATTGTTGTTATTTCTGAGCTCAACATTCCAGATAATGCTTTCTCTTAACCTTCACAGCTGAATGTGGTCAGCAGTGGTAAGGACCCACCTGAAGGCATCATCAATTACTTTCAGGTTAGTTGCTAATTGATTTCTATTGGCCAAAGGTTAAGAGTAGAGTGATGGGATGGTAATTAAGTAGGTTGGATTTGTTTTTTTTTGTGGACAGGACATATCTGGGCAATTTTCCATATTGTTGGGTAGATGCCAGTGTTGCAGTTGAACTGGAATACCTTTCCGAGAGGTGTGGCTTATTCTGGAGCACAAATCTTCAATACTGTTGCCGGAATGTTGTCTGGGTCCATGGCCTTTGCAGCCTTTAAATAAAGACCATATGTAATGGCCCATATTGTTCATGCAATATAAAAAAAATTTTTCAAACTATGTTTACCCATCTGTAATTATACAGTTGCAATGTACTCTACTTACACAATTCCCAGAGGACTCACAGGTATAACTTAGCTATACAGATTAGAAGACCTCAGATTTTGTCTTTGTTCTCTGAAAATTGGTTGAAAACAAGGTGACATTTGAATTATTGACAGATAAACAGATCAACACTTTCCTAAAATATTCCTCAGCAGTCACCACATAGAACACCACCCCCACCAGAAAATGCTCCTGTTAACGGAGATACTCCTCCCTTTTGCCCTCCTGGTTCACATTGATTCTCTCCGACACATAGGATGCAGCAACAGGAGCTCTGGAAATCCCTGAGCGGACTGTCAATGTCATTTGGCAGAATGCCTCATCACCAGAACTCACAAACAAGCACCAAGACCTGGCTTGGCTGGTGGTGAGAAGGGCACTCCCCGTCAGATCCTTCATGCACGCCCGAGGTCGCAACCTCACCGCACGCTGCCCTCGAAGCGGCTGCGGAGCTGATGAGATGGTCGCACACCTCCTTGTGGAATGTGCCTTTGCAAAGAAGGTCTGGAGCGAGATGCAGTGGTATTTGTCGCGGTTCGTCCCGAGCAGCTCGGTGACGCAGGACTCTGTGCTCTACGGGCTGTTTCCGGGGACGCACACCGAGACAAATATCAACTGCTGCTGGAGGGTCATCAACTCGGTGAAGGACGCGCTTTGGTCCACCCGAAACTTGCTGATCTTCCAGCTGAAAGAATTGTCCTCGACCGAGTGTTGCAGACTGGCACATTCCAAGGTCCAGGACTACGTGCTCAGGGACGCGCTCAAGCTTTGGGGCAGCCGCCGCAAAGGCACAATGGGGAAAGGCCACAGTGTAAAACGTCTCAACCGAGGCAGACCGAGGGCCCGGTAACTGCAGAATACCCTCGGCCTGCGTAACTGTGTGCCAATCTGAAAAATAACGGCACACAGTAAACTCTGATGATGTACATATTTTGAAGTAATGAAATGCAATGAATGTAATGTTTTGTAAATAAGCACTGTATTGTAGGGTAAAAATGATTCATTTTTTGCACTGTTTGTAACTTTTGGATCTGTCGTTTGCAATGTCTTATTTGAGAGTTTTTTTATGAATAAAGTATATTTTTGAAATAAAAAAAACAGGAGCTCTGGAAAAATGGAATTGTAAAAGATAAATCTTGGCATTTTTGAGACACAAGACCACAAAAGTCTCATTAAACATGCAAATTCGATTTAAATTTGGTTCTCGCTGCATCTTGCAGCTTTCTTGCTGCCGGCACTAATTATCTATTAGCTCAACTTATGCTTCTTGACATTTGATTACAAGGAAACCCAATGATTTGTGGGATCCTGTTGTGTACAAATTTGCCATCACATTTCCTGCATAATACTACTGATTGTGCAGCAACACATGTAATTCATTGGAAAATCCTGACGCCACAAAGCTTGCAAAATAAATAAAATTTATTATTTCTTCTGAAATGTACACAGCAGTGTGCGTACAACTTTATCCTGGTTTCATAAACATGAGTGCTAACTTTGGTTTTGAAAATGAGCTTTTTTTTATTGTATTGCTTTGCCTGCATTTTGTATTGGTGCAATCATTTTGTTGTTTAAACCCGACTTTTTTCCCCAATGCATGACTCCTATCTCCTGACGGCCAATTTGTACACAGCAAGATCTCACAAATTGCCAGGTTTCTTCCTATTTAAACCGAGGCCAGTGTGACAGTTTAATATATAGGTAATTAGTTATGATGGCAAGAAATCTGCTCTAAAAAAAAATGCCAAAATGTATTTTTATTTCATCGCCAGCCCTCCAGATTTCCTGTACTTCATACAATGGGCAGGAGAGCACCAACAAGAACTAGGAGTATTGAAGGGGGAAAGAATATCTCTGGGGACAGGGAGTGGATTTTCTGTTCCCAGAAACTATGTGCAGTGGTAGGCGGGAAACTTGTCGTGATTCCCTTTGGACAGTGAGTTGGGTCCTTGCGCAAGATCGGCTACTTTTCAGATCATTATTTATGCATCAGCAAGAAGCTCAATAAAATAGGTGGCAGAGCAGACAGGGATTCATCAACCCTGCCATTATCTCATGGGATCGAATGTTCTGATGCCATATTTAAATGGCATCCACACATATTCATACATGTCAGAAGTGGGCTGAATGTCTCAGTTAGCATGCTGTCCAAATGCACAAAACTATCTGCACCACGTTTTAGTGACACTTCCCTGGAGAGACTCCTCTAGGTCAACGAGGACTGGCGGGAGGTCCCTTAACTAAGAGATGGGAGTAGGAAGTCAGCTAACATCACCACACAGCCTGGGAGGAGATCGTTAGGGAGGTCAGAACCTGTGGCCCACAAAGGCTTTGCAGTGCACGAAGAGAATGAATGATCTTATCCACTTCATAAGAGTAAGTGAACTTTCTCCTCACTCCAAACTCTGATTCTCATAAGACCATCAGGCAGTCAAAGTGTTAGGAGTCTGCAGGGATGGCAAACACTACCAGCAGATGGGACATCGGCACCGGTTCTCTGACAGACACTAACTTGACCATTGCACATATGATCCTACAACAAAGTGCCTTCATCCATTAATGGGGAGGGCTCAGCACACTCAGCAGGCATGCATACTTCTGAAAAGCTTGTGTGGTGAACCACTGTTACTAAATGTATGTGCCTGGACACACCCATGCTGCACCTGGCCCGAGACTCTTCCCTTTCCACCTGAGACCTCTCCTTTTCCACCCAGAGTGGGGTATAAAGGTGATGGTCCCTCCTCCTCGCCTCAGTCTAGATCAGGTCAGCTACAAGGGTGTGCTCCTGTTCTCTGTGAATAAAAGCCTATTAGTTTCCCTCACTCCCAGGAGTCTTTGTGTCGTAATTGATAGTGCATCAATTTTATTCACAGAGAAAAAAAAACGGAATGGAGCAACTTTTAAAGCCCGATACCCTAAACCTGGATCCGCAAGCGCCGGGGGCCGCCAACAGCTTTAATCACTGGCTGAAGTGCTTCGAAGCCTTCCTCGGAGCCTCCACGGCCGTCCGGTCCGATGCAGACAAGCTGCACGTGCTCAACGCCCGGGTAAGCGACGCAGTTTTCGCCACCATCTGTGACGCAGAAACGTACACAGATGCGCTAGCATTCCTAAAGAGCCAATACAGCCAACAGACGAACGAAGTCTACGCCAGGCATCTGCTAGCTACCCGTAAACAGCGGCTGGGAGAATCAAACGCACAGTTCCTCCGTGAACTACGTGCGCTCGGCAGGGCCTGTAACTGCAAGGCTGTATCCGCTGCGCAGTATACAGAGGACTTCATCCACGATGCCTATGTTACGGGCATCGCATCCAACTATATTCAACAGCGCCTGCTAGAACAAGGTGGGCTAGATCTTCCAAAAGCTGTAACACTCGCGGAATCCCTAGAAGTGGCATCCCGTAACCTCGAGGCGTACGCGCCCGATCACGCGACATCGTGGGCCTCACGGCCACTATCATCCCAGTACCTAGGAGGGTCTCAGACTTATGCCACACAGCGCCCCACCAACGACTCGACGGCTGCGGCCGTGGCAGCTCCAAAGTGTTATTTTTGTGGCCTAGCGAAGCACCCCCGACAACGCTGCCCGGCAAGGGAGGTGTTCTGCTCAGGGTGTGGAAAATAAGGCCACTACGCGAAAGTCTGCAGGGTGAAGTCGGCCTCAAAACCAAATAGCACAGCATGCGACCCGAGGGAACAGAAAACCCGAACGCCATCAGCCGCGTGTGACTCAAGGGATCCACCATATTGGACACCAGCGACCACTTGTGAGCCCGGGGAGCCGCCATTTTGGACGCCATCGGCCACGTGGGAGTCAAGGGGGCTGCCATCTTGGATGCCGTCGGCCACATGCGAGACAAGGGAGCCGCCATTTTGGACGCCGGCCGATGATTCTCCGGGACCCACGGTGGCAGCGATCCAGCTGGACCAGTCTCGTCCACATCAGCTCGCCAGGTCCATGATGGACATACAGGTAAACGGCCGCACGGGAAATTGTTTGTTTGACAGCGGGAGTACGGAGAGCTTTATCCACCCCGATACTGTGCGCCGCTATGCCCTTTCGGTACGGCCAGTCAAACAAACCATCTCCTTGGCCTCAAAGTCCCGCTCCGTGGATGTCCTCGGGTACTGTGTGGTGACTCATACGGTTCGGGGGGACTGATTACGCAAATTTAAGCTCCTGGTGCTTCCACGCCTCTGCGCTCCCGTACTCTTAGGGCTCGATTTCATGACCCATCTTAAGAGTGTCACGCTACAGTACAACGGGCCTCTTTCCCCGATCTCTGTCTGCAACCCACAGTTCCTAGATTACCCACTGCGCACCACCTGCGGCCTTTCAACCCTCCAAGTCACCCCTCCACCGCTATTCGAACACCTCACCCCCGAGTGTAAGCCCATTGCCACTAAGAGCAGACGGTACAGTGCGGGGGACAGGCCCTTCATTAGGTCCGAGGTCCAGCGGCTCCTGAAGGAAGGGATCATTGAGGCGAGCACCAGCCCCTGGACAGCACAGGTGGTAGTGGTCAAAACTGGGGAGAAACACCGGATGGTCATCGATTATAGTCAGACCATCAACCGGTACACGTAGCTGGATTGTATCCCCTTCCGCGCATATCCGACATGGTCAATCGGATTGCGCAATACCGGGTGTTCTCCACGATCGACCTCAAATCGGCTTACCACCAGCTCCCCATCCACCTGGAGGACCGCAAATATACGGCTTCCGAGGCGGATGGCCGCCTCTACCACTTTCTTAGGGTTCCCTTCGGTGTCACCAATGGGGTCTCGGTCTTGCAGCGCGAAATGGACTGAATGGTGGACCAGAACGGGGCTGCAGGCCACCTTCCCGTACCTGGATAACGTCACCATCTGCGGCCATGATCAGCAGGACCACGACGCCAACCTTAATAAATTCCTCCGTATGGCCGCTCTCCTGAATCTGACCTATAATAAGGAGAAGTGTGTTTTCCACACTCACCGCCTCGCCATCCTGGGATATGTGGTGGAAAACGGGGTCATCGGCCCCGATCCTGACCGCATGCGCCCCCTCATAGAACTTCCCCTCCCCACCACTCTTAAAGCACTGAGGAGATGCCTGGGCTTCTTCTCATACTACGCCCAGTGGGTCCCTAATTACGTGGATAAAGCCTGTCTGCTTATCAAATTCACCCTTTTGCCCCTGTTGGGAGAGGCCCGCTCGGCCTTCAACCGCATCAAAGCGGACGTCGCAAAGGCCACGATGCACGCTGTGGATGAGTCAATCCCCTTTCAGGTGGAGAGTGATGCGTCTGACTTCGCCCTGGCCGCCACCCTCAACCAGGCGGGCAGACCCGTAGCCTTCTTCTCACGAACCCTTCAGGGCTCAGAAATCCGACACTCCTCGGTCGAGAAGGAGGCTCAGGCCATCGTCGAAGCAGTGCGACACTGGCGCCACTACCTAGCTGGCCGACGGTTCACCTTGCTCACGGACCAACGTTCGGTGGCTTTCATGTTCAACAACGCGCAGAGGGGCAAGATTAAGAATGATAAGATACTGAGGTGGAGGATTGAGCTCTCCACCTACAATTACGATATCTTATACCGGCCCGGGAAGCTCAATGAGCCCCCGGACGCCCTGTCTCGCGGAACATGTGCTAGCGCGCAGGTGAACCAACTACAGACTCTCCACAATGACCTCTGTCACCCGGGGGCACCAGGCTCTACCATTTTATTAAGGCCCGTAATCTGCCCTATTCTGTTGAGGACGTCCGGTCTATAACCAGACACTGTCCGGTCTGCGCAGAATGTAAGCTGCACTTCTATCGGCCGGACCGGGCACACCTCATAAAAGCCACCCGCCCCTTTGAACGCCTCAGCGTCGATTTCAAAGGGCTCCTTCCTTCTTCTGACCGCAACATCTATTTCCTCAACGTGATAGCTGAGTACTCCCGATTCCCCTTTGCCATCCCCTGCTCGGACATGACCTCAACCATGGTCGTCAAGGCCCTGCACGGCCTCTTCACCCTGTTCGGTTACCCTAACTACATCCACAGCGACCGGGGATCCTCATTCATGAGCGATGAGCTGCGTCAGTACCTGCTCTCCAAGGGCATAGCCTTGGGTAGGAACAAAGAACAAAGAACAGTACAGCACAGGAAACAGGCCCTTCGGCCCTCCAAGCCTGTGCCGCTCCTTGGTCCAACTAGACCAATCGTTTGTATCCCTCCATTCCCAGGCTGCTCATGTGACTATCCAGGTAAGTCTTAAACGATGTCAGCGTGACTGCCTCCACCACCCTACTTGGCAGCGCATTCCAGGCCCCCACCACCCTCTGTGTAAAAAACGTCCCTCTGATATCTGAGTTATACTTCGCCCCTCTCACCTTGAGCCCGTGACCCATCGTGATCGTCACCTCCGACCTGGGAAAAAGCTTCCCACTGTTCACCCTATCTATACCCTTCATAATCTTGTACACCTCTATTAGATCCCCCCTCATTCTCTGTCTTTCCAGGGAGAACAACCCCAGTCTACCCAATCTCTCCTCATAGCTAAGACCCTCCATACCAGGCAACATCCTGGTAAACCTTCTCTGCACTCTCTCTAACGCCTCCACGTCCTTCTGGTAGTGCGGCGACCAGAACTGGACGCAGTACTCCAAATGTGGCCTAACCAGCGTTCTATACAGCTGCATCATCAGACTCCAGCTTTTATACTCTATGCCCCGTCCTATAAAGGCAAGCATACCATATGCCTTCTTCACCACCTTCTCCACCTGTGTTGCCACCTTCAAGGATTTGTGGACTTGCCCACCTAGGTCCCTCTGTGTTTCTATACTCCTGATGACTCTGCCATTTATTGTATAACTCCTCCCTACATTATTTCTTCCAAAATGCATCACTTCGCATTTATCCGGATTAAACTCCATCTGCCACCTCTCCGCCCAATTTTCCAGCCTATCTATATCCTGCTGTATTGCCCGACAATACTCTTCGCTATCCGCAAGTCCAGCCATCTTCGTGTCATCCGCAAACTTGCTGATTACACCAGATACGCCTTCTTCCAAATCATTTATATATATCACAAATAGCAGAGGTCCCAGTACAGAGCCCTGCGGAACACCACTGGTCACAGACCTCCAGCCGGAAAAAGACCCTTCGACCACTACCCTCTGTCTCCTATGGCCAAGCCAGTTCTCCACCCATCTAGCCACTTCTCCTTGTATCCCATGAGCCTTAACCTTCTTAACCAACCTGCCATGTGGGACTTTGTCAAATGCCTTACTGAAATCCATATAGACGACATCCACGGCCCTTCCTTCATCAACCGTTTTTGTCACTTCCTCAAAATACTCCACCAAATTTGTAAGGCACGACCTCCCTCTTACAAAACCATGCTGTCTGTCACTAATGAGATTGTTCCGTTCTAAATGCACATACATCCTGTCTCTAAGAATCCTCTCCAACAACTTCCCTACCACGGACGTCAAGCTCACCGGCCTATAATTTCCTGGGTTATCCCTGCTACCCTTCTTAAACAACGGGACCATATTCGCTATCCTCCAATCCTCAGGGACCTCACCCGTGTCCAAAGAAGCGACAAAGATTTCCGTCAGAGGCCCAGCAATTTCATCTCTCGTCTCCCTGAGCAGTCGAGGATAGATGCCATCAGGCCCTGGGGCTTTGTCAGTTTTAATGTTCCCTAAAAAACCTAACACTTCCTCTGTTAGGACTACCAGCTACAACCCCAGGGGTAATGGACAGGTAGAGAGGGAGAACGCGACAGTCTGGAAGGCCGTTTTACTAGCGCTACGGTCTAAAGGCCTTCCAGTCTCCCGCTGGCAAGAAGTCCTCCCCGATGCACTACATTCAATTCGGTCCCTCCTGTGTACGGCCACCAACGCCACCCCCAATGAGCGGATGTTTGCTTTCCTGAGGAAGTCCTCCTCGGGAATCGCACTACTGTCGTGGTTGGCGTACCCAGGCCCCGTTCTGCTCCGGAGGCATGTACGACCCTATAAGTCAGACCCCCTAGTTGAAAAAGTCCAGCTCCTCCACGCCAACCCCCAATATGCCTATGTTCAGGTAGCACCAGGTCCGCTTACATCTTTGCCCATTATACGCAGCTCGCCTGAGCCCCCGGAGTCACCACGCAGGACCAGACCAGAAGGGACGGGGCGGATTCAAGCGGCTCTACCCTGCCATCGGAAGCAACACCCCAACCGGTACTGCGGCGGTCACAACGACTGGTCAAGCCGCCCGACAGGCTGAACCTGTGAAGGGACGATGCCTTACCTCAGATTGTGACTCTTATGTGTATATATATACCCTCATACCCCTGTACATATGGTTCCACCCACCCCGCCGGACTCTTTTTTAAAGGAGGGGTGAATGTGGTGAACCACTGTTACTACATGTATGTGCCTGGACACACCCATGCTGCACCTGGCCCGAGACTCCTCCCTTTCCACCTGAGACCCCTCTCTTTCCACCCAGAGTGGGGTATAAAGGTGATGGTCCCTCCTCCTCGCCTCAGTCTAGACCAGGTCTGCTACAAAGGTGTGCTCCTGTTCTCTGTGAATAAAAGCCTATTAGTTTCCCTCACTCACAGGAGTCTTCGTGTCGTAATTGATAGTGCATCAGCTTTGCAACAACAGGGAAAGATCCCAGACCAGAGAGGGGATACTGGAGTTCAGGTCACACTCCCTATGGGGAACAGGCAGCAGAGCTAGCTGGCAAGGAAAGAGATTGTTCCTGCATGGAAAACAAGATTGGCGTCTCCCAACAAATCAGTGAGGGGCTATCCATTATAAATTGGCCACACATGGGCATTGATTGTGCATTACCTATAATCTAATCACTAATTATCTCTTTTCTTTATTCCACCCACCAGCAAGAAAAGGTGGAGGGAGAATGCCAGCCAGTACATTAGCCAAAGCCCCCAGAACATCTCAGATGAGAATGAGGATCCATCTGAGACCCTTCACTTAGTTCACCTGCACCCAACACCAACGCAGATACACATCTCGGTGGGTCCTAGTTCCAGGGTAGTCGCAGAGTCACTATCTCATGAACACCTAACAGATACATGTCCACAGAAGCCAGAGGCAATGGCAGCTGAGGTCTCTGACACTCAAAAGAACTGCAGAAGAGCAGGCCCGTGCTGATGACAGGTCTTTGGAATCAGCCCTTGGAGAAATACTGGAGCTTCAAAGATAAGCAGGGGAACATCAGGCGTGGTTGTCAGAGGCTGTCAGCAGATTGGAACAAAGGATGGCAGTGTCCATCCACATTCTGTCTAATGTTATCAGTCCGGCATGCAAGCCCATCTAAGTCTCCATTATAAGGGTGGCAGCTGCCCTGGAGACTCAGGTTCAGCAGTTTCTGCTGGAATTGTGCTCAGACCTGCACATCATCGCTCTAGCCATGGATGGGTTCCAGCAGTGGCTAGGCAAGAGGGGGGCAATGCACTTTGACCTCCTCCCAGATTCCCCCCTTTTCAAGAAATCAGGAAAGTGTCCTCAGGTATCCACAAGAAGGAGGAACATTAGCCAGACACCCTGGGGCCATCAGTCTCCAAAGGTGTCTGGACACTCAAAATCCCTCTGCCTGTGAAAGCATCAACTCCAACTGGTCAGACTGAGGACAGTACTCCTGCCCCTGAACAGGAAACCTGAAAAAGGCCAAGGCTCTTCAGGCTCGGGCCTCCTAGGATCAGAGGATGCCTGGCAAAATCATCTCAGACAACAGGGCACAGCAAGCTGCCTCTATGTTGACTCACTCAATCTCGTCTCTATCAGTCACATTTAGATCCATATAGTCAGCAAATATGTAAGGAGATTACAGAAAACTGCAAGAAAAATAGGGTGGTAATATAAGGGAGTTTTAACTTGCCCAACATTGACTGGGACAGCCATCGTATTAGAGGCTTGGATGAAGAGAAATTTGTTGACTGTATTCAGGAGAAATTTCTCATTCAGTATGTGGATGGCCCGACTAGAGAGATGGAAAATCTTGACCTCCTCTTGGGAAATAAGGAAGGGCAGGTGACTGAAGTGTTAGTGAGGGATCACTTTGGGACCAGTGACAATAATTCCATTAGTTTTAAGATAGCTATGGAGAATGATAGGTCTAGCCCAAAAGTTAAAATTCTAAATTGGGGCAAGGTCAATTTTAATGGTATCAGGCAGGAACTTTCAACAGTTAATTGGGGAGTCTGTGAGAAGGCAAAGGGACATCTGGTAAGTGGGAGGCTTTCAAAAGTGTGTTAACCAGGGTTCAGGGTAAGCACATTTCTCTTAGAGTGAAGGGCAAGGCTGGTAGAAGTAGGGAAGCCTGGATGACTCAGGATATTGAGGCCCTGGTCAAGTAGAAGAAGGAGGCACATGACATGCATAGGCAGCTGGGATCAAGTGGATCCCTTGAAAAGTACAGAGGGTGTAGGAGTAGAGTTAAGAGAGGAATCAGGAGGATCAACAAGGTCATCTATGTGCGGATCCACAAAAGATGGGTGAGATCCTAAATGAATATTTCTCATCAGTGTTCACTGTTGAGAAAAGCATGGATGTTAGGGAACTTGGGGAAATAAATAGTGATGTCTTGAGGAGTGTTCATATTACAGAGGAGGTGGTGCTGGAAGTCTTAAAGCGCATCAAGGTAGATAAATCCCTGGGACCTGATGAAGTGTATCCTAGGACACTGTAGGAGGCTAGGGAGGAAATTGTGGGTCCACTAGCAGAGATATTTGAATCATCAATAGTTACAGGTGTCTGAAAATTGGAGGATGGCAAATGTTGTGCCTTTATTTAAAAAGGGCTGCAGGGAAAAACGTGAGAACCACAAGCCGGTGAGCTTCACATCCGTACTGGGTAAGTTGTTAGAAGGTCTTTTAAGAGACAAGATCTACAGGCATTTAGAGATGCAAGGACTGACTAGAGATAGACAGCATGGCTTTATGAGTGGAAAATCATGTCTCACAAATTTGATTTGAGTTTTTTGAAGGGGTAACCAAGAAGGTAGATGAGGGCAGTACAGTTGATGTTGCCTACATGGACTTTAGCTAGGCCTTTGACAAGGTACCACATGGTATGCTGTTGCACAAGGTTAAATCTCATGGGATCCAGGGTGAGGTAGCTAAATGGATACAAAATTAGCTTGATGACAGAAGACAGGGTGGTTGTAGGGGGTTGTTTTTCAAACTGGAGGCCTGTGACCAATAGTGTGTCTCAGGGATCAGTGATGGGTCTACTGTTATTTGTCATTTATATTAATGATTTGGATGAGAATTTAGTAGGCATGGTTTGTAAGTTTGCAGATGACACCAAGATTGGTCACACAGTGGACAGTGAAGAAGGTTATCTCGGATTGCAATGGGATCTTGATCAATTGGGCCAATGGGCTGACGAATGGCAACTGGAGTTTAATTTAGATAAATGCGAGGTGATGCATTCTGGTCGATTGAACCAGGGCAGGACTTACTCAGTTAATGAGAGATCTAGGGGTACAGTTTCATAGCTCCTTGAAAGTGGAGTCACAGGTGGACAGAGTGGTGAAGAAGGCATTCGGCATGCTTGGTTTCATTGGTCAGAACATTGAATACAGGAGTTGGGATGTCTTGTTGAAGTTGTACAAGACATTGGTAAGGCCACACTTGGAACACTGTGTACAGTTCTGGTCACCCTATTATAGAAAGGATATTATTAAACTAGAAAGAGTGCCCAGAAGAGATTTACTAGGATGCTACCGGGACTTGATGGTTTGAGTTATAAGGAGAGGCTGGACAGACTGGGACTTTTTTCTCTGGAGCGTAGAAGGCTGAGGGATGATCTTATAGAGATCTATAAAATAATGAGGAGCATAGATCAGCTAGATAGTCAATACCTTTTCCCAAAGGTAGGGGAGTCTAAAACTAGAGGGCATAGGTTTAAGGTGAGAGGGGAGAGATATGCCCCCCCAGAGGGGCAATTTTTTCACACAGAGGGTGGTGAGTGTCTGGAACAAGCTGCCAGAGGTAGTAGTGGAGGCGAGTACAATTCTGTCTTTTAAAAAGTGTTTAGACACTTATGTGGGTAAGATGGCTATAGAGGGATATGGGCCAAACGCGGGAAATTGTGACTAGCTTAGAGATTTAAAAAAGGGGCGGCATGGACAAGTTGGGCCGAAGGGCCTGTTTTCATGCTGTAAACCTTTATGACTCTATAAGCGACATGAAAAAATCTAATTCCTACATTAATGTAATGGTTGGACCACACATATAAGCCCTGCATCAGAGTATCATATAATATGGCCTGATGAGTGTAGTTCTCGAAAGGTTATTGATCATCCTGATGCAGCTGCACTGAAGTCTGTTCTCCAGGTATGTTATAGGTATTTATTATGATCCACATTGGAGTCATTCCAACTAACTGCATTTTTCAATAGCCTCCATGTAATAACTGTCAGATTTTTGTTACAATTTAATTAATTGTGAAGGACCATAGTCTTTTGTGCCTGCCTAAAGCGTTACCGCAATTACTGCTGAACGTTACTCTTATTAGATCCCACTCTCTATATGCAGGATGCTGAGCAATGGAAGTTTTTCTACTTGTCGACTTTTGAAATGTTTGGTAGATGGTGATGTGTCTGAGATATAGGTGAGTCCCTAAGCTCATTATGCCAGCTTATAGCACGTGAAGATCTTGACTGAAAATCTGTGTTAGGTCTCAGGAGAATCAACACAAATCCTTCAATGTTACAGTGCAATCAGTATGTGCACTGTGGTAGATTGAGAATGTGGAGGGCTGAACTAGGATGAGAACAATGCTCCTGCACATCTCTTGAGTGTTCTTTAGTATTTACAAGGGTACTAAGTTATTAAATGCTGTGTCAATACTGACTAGGCCACGTCTCTCCTAGATGCCAAGGCAATGCTGGACTTTGATCTGATGAAGGCAGTGTAATGAGTGCCTGGATGGTCCTGCTGAAGCACTCTCTGTGCACACAAAGGTAACTGGATTCATAAACTCACTTCCATGCTATAGAGTAATAGATCAAAGTGCCTTGAAGAGTAATGTCATCCTCGGGCTCAATATCAAGAAATTGCATCACTATTAATTATGCATCAGAGATGGCTTTTGGAGAGATGCTGCAATCCAGATTTAGATCCGTCTTACGATGATCAGGCAGTAACCATTAGTCAATAATTTTCCTCCTTGAGCTGCTTTGTCAACCTCCTTTAATTCTGCCATGAATGCTTTGATATTTGCAGTAGCATTTCTGCTTCTTGAAGGCTGCCATAGCCAGTGGAAAAGACAGCACCATGTCTAATTGCTTCAGATTGAGTGCTGGTGGAATAGGGGCAGCAGGGTGCCACAGTGGTTAGTACTGCTGTCTCACAGTGCCAGGGACACAGGTTTGATTCCCAGCGTGGGTAACTGTCTGTGTGGAGTTTGCACATCCTCCCCGTGTCTGCATGGATTTCCTCCCACAGTCCAAAAGACATGTTGGTTAGGTGCATCGGCTGTGCTAAATTCTCCCTCAGTGTATCTGAACAGGCGCCGGAGTGTGGGGACTAGAGGATTTTCACGGTAACTTCATTGCAGTGTTAATGTAAGCCTATTTGTGACACTAATAAATAAACTTTAAACTTATCCCATTACAGCATGCTACATGCTCCCTCTGGTGCTCAGGCTTCCAAGGATGAGAACCAGAGGGAGCATGAATGATTATTCCTTCTGAGATGGATGACCTTCATGGAAATGCTGAGGATGACAAAGAAGGTATAATATCTAGCCTGCATCTAAGGGACAGGAGAAATGTGCTCATACCAGCTAGCCTTAACTTTATTTGCCCTGGAACCTTGTCACTCTAAGAGTCCAGCAGCATATCTTCAGCATCATGCCCATACAATGGCTTCTTCCTATGGCACAGCGGAATCCTCACCCTCTTCAAGTTCATCCTGTTGCATATTTTCCTCATCTGAGGAGATGCGTACCTCCCTCCATGTCTCCATTTGTAACTCATCCTTCCTTTGCAGCACTGGGTTAAGCAGGGCATAGCAAACCACAATGATGCAGGACCCCCTCCAGGGAGAGTACTGGAGAGTCTTGCCTGATCAGTCTAAACATCTGAAATGCATCTTCAACATGCCAATCATCAGCTCTATCAAAGATATTGTTGCAGAATGTGCCACATTGTATCCCTCCTCAAGATGCACTTTGTGGATGATGAATGGGTATCATTCACCATGTCTTTTGGAGGTAACATAGAAACATAGAAGATAGGAGCAGGAGGAGGCCATTTGGCCCTTCAAGTCTGCTCCACCATTCATTACGATCATGGCTGATCGTCCAACTCAGCCTAATCCTGCTTTCTCCCCATAATCTTTGATCCCATTCGTCCCAAGCGCAATATCTAGCCACCTCTTGAATACATTAACCCGTCACTGAAGAGCCAACCTTGAATGTGTGGATAGATATCAAAGTTTCATGGTATCGGAGTATGACTCAAGCTCCCAGGGTATCTTGCACAAACATGTATTATCTGCTTTTGATAATCACAGATCAGCTGCATACTTGGAGGGTGGAAACCTTTTCAATTGATTAATCTTACTGGCTGCTGCCAGGGAGATCACAAAGCTACATGTGTGCAGTTGATGGTGTCCTGCACTGGTGGAAAGCTTAGGATTGCTTAAAATGACACAGCTCTGGCAGCCTAACTTGCTTCAGCCATGGTGAACTGAGCATAACTGTGTGCTTTATTGATTAGCATCAGTCACCTTTCATACTTTATGAGTTGACTATTGCAATATACTGCAGAGGACCCATTGGAGCCCTGAAACGATCTGCTGGCAAAAAAGTTGACTGCAGGAGTTACCTTCAGCGTGACTGGTATTGGAAGCTTCCCCACTCTGTCCATACATTTTGCAATCCCCATGGGGAATGTGGCAGATATGGTCCACCACATCCCTTGAGAAACAAAGACATCTGCGGCATTGTCTCTCACTCAGCTCCATGTATGAGCGGCAACTTCAGTAGACCCTTGTTTGTGCCAAAACCTCTATTGTTGTGGTCCCTCCTTATCAGCATATGGTGATAGGCCCTTCTTCTCCCTTGCATCAAACCTATCAAGAAGGCAGTATTAACCATGGGCTGCATTGTCTCTGTGGGTGAGTAGAACAGAGGCATAATTGCACCTTACCCTGGAGTGCTCTCATTCCATTACCAAGCCATGAAGCCAGTGTGGAGCCTTAGGTCTGCCGTCATTCCTGACATGGCATTCCCAGACTACCCCTTACAGTTGAAGCACATCCTAGAGGTTCGCAGGTGCCTGAGCATTCCCCAGTGACATTCACAAAGAGGCTTTGATCAGGCTGAATGCAGTCATGTGCTCTTACCCTCAGTCAAGCTACTATCAGCCTGTGCCCTTCAGCCTAGATGCTAGCTCAACCGCACACCAATTTCATAACTGAAATCATTGTGGCCTGTAAGCCATGACCATTCAAATGATAAAGCGGAGCTTGCTGCTTGTGTGCAACAGCATGGTCCCGTAATTGTTTGATTCTCCTTCACTCTTCACATGCCTCAAATACAGACATGTGGGCAATCAGATATTTCCCCAAGCCTTAATGGATTCTCACATAAATATGCTCCATGAGTTAAGGTGCCAAATTGCTACAATGGGCAATAGACACATGTTAACAGATCACAGCTGAGACATGATCTACAAGACTTGAACTAACAATTATTGGGGTTTCCCTTCAATCAACCCAAAATTGCTGTTGTTGACTTTCCCCACACATCCTCAGACACCATGTCCAGGCATTTCTTTTCAAGTGTTATTTTTCAACTGCACCATTCATAGCTGTTGATTACCATAGTAATGGGGCGGCACGGTAGCACAGTGGTTAGCACTGCTGCTTCACAGCTCCAGGGTCCCGGGTTCGATTCCTGGCTCGGGTCACTGTCTGTGTGGAGTTTGCACATTCTCCTCGTGTCTGCGTGGGTTTCCTCCGGGTGCTCCGGTTTCCTCCCACAGTCCAAAGATGTGCGGGTTAGGTTGATTGGCCAGGTTAAAAATTGCCCCTTAGAGTCCTGAGATGCATAGGTTAGAGGGATTAGCGGGTAAAATATGTGGGGGTAGGGCCTGGGTGGGATTGTGGTCGGTGCAGACTCGATGGGCCGAATGGCCTCCTTCTGCACTGTAGGGTTTCTATGATTTCTATGATTTCTATAGTGGTGCTACTTTTTGAGTGGGCAACTTATAACCTTCCCCTTCTTACCCTCCAAGTCCCTCCCACCCTCACTGCATCCAAATTCCCCTTCCTTCAATTACTCTCCTGCCTCCCCATCATCCTGGAGCCAATCTTCATTTATGTTGATATTCCTGTCCTCTCAATGAACCATCAACGTAGGTGTCCCCATCCCTATTGTTGACCTGGCTCCTCCCATTCTTGAGGCTCATGCACTGAGAGACTTTCAGGGATAACCTCCTCCCCACAACTTACCAACCCCCACTTTACTGGATGCAGATGCCTTCCCTAATCAAGGCAGTGCCATCTACTGCTCAGTATGAAACCTCCAAACCCCAGGACCAACGTCTGTTACAGACTGACCACACCCTGCACACCATATTCTACCCAACCATAAATACACAGAGAAGCATTCCCCCTCACAGGACAAGGGCTAAGACATGTGCGACATGCAGAGCTCTCAAGCATGGCATACATCTCCAGAGCTATGATGTGGCCTCATATCCAAAGTCTACCTCACACTAATAACCGCTTTACCTTTGACAAACCCCCCCCCCCACCACCACTCCAGTCATGCATCTGTCTTCCCC
This sequence comes from Mustelus asterias, assembly GCF_964213995.1. Taxonomy (NCBI): domain Eukaryota; kingdom Metazoa; phylum Chordata; class Chondrichthyes; order Carcharhiniformes; family Triakidae; genus Mustelus; species Mustelus asterias. The sequence continues at coordinate 43,015,944 of NC_135809.1, read as the reverse complement.
CACCTCCCTTCAGTGTTCCACTCATGCCCGCCTCCCCAGTCATCCTTCAGCCTTGGCCCTCCCTGCTGGTGTTGCCTCCTGTGCATCAGCCTTAGTGCAACTTCAGAGAAGCACAGCAGTTAAAGATAGGTGAAAGAAGTGTAACATACCTCGAAATCACTATGAAGTGAAGGTTGCCAGGTGCACACCACTTATATATAGTCGTAAAACAGGGCATTTAAATTCAGAGGGAGAAAGCTGACCCCGCCTTTAGCTAGCTATGAAAGTCAGGAGAACAACGTTTCAAACTACTTTCCCACCAAAGGGAAACTGACTTTTGCCATCTCTCCAAATGTTGTGATTAAAGTTTATTTATTAGTGTGACAAGTAGGCTTACATCAACACTGCAATGAAGTTACTGTGAAAATTCCCTTGCTGCCAGGAACGGAGAAATCCATTAAGGAAATTTAGTTTGAAAGAGTACAGTTGTGGAAGTTAAAATGTTCAGATTGAAGTTTCATAGCTTGGGAGCTAAATTGTGCAGAAGCTAAGCTGTCCAAATTAAAGTTTCATGCCTTCTCTGTAACAGCTGTGTAACAGCTTGTGAAAATGTCTATCGGCTTGCAGACCTTCAAAGGAGTCAGTGTCTGCTATTTCAGCATGAACAGGCTAATCTTCACCTGCATAGGCCCCACAACATTCTGCTTTTTGACCTTCACCAGAGAGTGAGCAAGACCAGATTTTTCCATAACAAATACCAAAGGCAAGATATGGGGATATGCCATGCAAATGAAGGATTAGCAGAAGTCAATTTTTCATCGAACGAGAAAGGGAGAAAAGCCAGGATTTAATTGGAAAATATGTATGCAAATGAAGGATTAGAAAAAATTGCTTGTTTCTGATTTGCTGTAATTGACTATAACTGCTAAGTTGTTTTTTGTTATGTCAGAACCACTTGCAGGACAGCTGCAAGGGGGGTTTTCCTTGTGCACAAGTCATTAAAGGCCTCGCGTTGGATGCTTGGTGTCTACCGCTGTTTGTACTCAAGTCGACTAAAAATGCCTAAAGTTGCTGGTACCCAGGATCTCTGACACAGTGTTTCTGTGAACAAAAGAGGTTTGTGTTGTGGGATGGTGTTCTAGGTAGTGGGGAAAGTGTTTGTTGAAGACAATTTTGGATAAGTAATGTTCTGATTATTTGTTGAAGATTCAATTTCTTGTAACAGATTTCATTTCAGCTATACTTTCACTCAAAGCAACAGGAGTTGACAGTGTGAGAATTTCTTTGGGGATGAGCGCAGGTGGATTCCAATGATGCTTCTAAAGTTGGAAAAGCAATGGTAGTTCTTAAAGGGACAAAAAAGGCAGCTGTGACTATGCCTCACATATAATCTGCAAATCATACATGTCTTAGGATCTAAATTTACTGGTCCAAATTGTTATACAATGGACCTCACCTTAATTAACACCTCACAGTGTGGTCAGAGCTAGTTGGTACCGGCAGCTAGCCATTTCCAGCGCACATTTTGCTGGAAGCACTAAATTGGGAGTTAGCTGACAACACTGCACAAGATGGTATACAGGATGGCATATTCAAAAAGTATTGGTAACAGTTATATTGACAAAAGAAAAAGACAATAAAATCTATGACGAAGAAATGGGAAAGAGGTTGAAAGCTTGGGACCCTGCCAGACAACCAGCTTTTCTTGCATTCTTTCCACATCATGTGGGAAATACTTGAAGAAGCTCCCAACATATGGGAAGATGATTCAAATCTTGGACAAACGTAAACTTTATAAAGAATTATCAGTGGAGAAGGAAAATATAAATGTTGACATAAAATAAGGAACCAAGTTTTTTGGAGACAACTTAAGCAATGGAGAATATGGGATTAAAAGTAGTATTTGTAGGAGATTTTAACTCTAAGTGAATGCGTTTTTAGTGAGTTAAAATCAGGTCAAATTCGGTTTAAAATATTAATGGATGATAAAGGCCAAAGGTAAGCAGTTGAATCTCGATTAGATTTGTAAGAAGTGGAATTATATCTAGCTACAGAGCAAGACCATTCCGACAATTGTAAAAGTATTGAGCTTTTCTGCCACTAGATGTCACTAAATAAAAATGAAGTGTTGAGTAAAAAGCACAAAGATTTGTGTGTTTAGTATTATTACTCAATAAGTATATACGTGTGTTTTGTGTGTGTGTGTGTATAATATGATGTGTGTTTTATCAATAGTGAAGTACTGCAGCTCTTTTCGTACTAGCAATGGGAATACTGGCTGCAATTCTCATGAAATTACAGAAAAATGAATGTTATAAATTCATCAAGGTTAAATTTTGCATGTACTAGCATATGATATGTATCTGTAATAATGTTATGCAAGATAAGAGTTTTCATGAATATAACAAAGAGCTTCATTCCAGGTCAGTCAGCAAAAACTACTTCATAGAAATCATAGAAACCCTACAGTACAGAAGGAGGCCATTCGGCCCATCGAGTCTGCACCGACCACAATCCCACCCAGGCCCTACCCCCACATATTTACCCGCTAATCCCTCTAACCTACGCATCTCAGGACTCTAAGGGGCAATTTTTAACCTGGCCAATCAACCTAACCCGCACATCTTTGGACTGTGGGAGGAAACCGGAGCACCCGGAGGAAACCCACGCAGACACGAGGAGAATGTGCAAACTCCACACAGACGGTGACCCGAGCCAGGAATCGAACCCAGGTCCCTGGAGCTGTGAAGCAGCAGTGCTAACCACTGTGCTACCGTGCCGCCTTGAACTTGAACTGTGAAAAAGACAGAAGCAGACTGAGGGAGGTGAGGCTCTTTAATTTTTTTATATACAAACATAAATTCGACTTACTTTGGGTTAGTCCAATTGGATCATGTATTATAAGCCCAATCTTTCCTTGTAAAGAAATAAGGGCTACAACATGTGGGGTAAATGCAAGAAATTAATTTTAAAATTATTTTTCTCTTAGAAAATGCAACTTGCTGTAGTTTAAGGGCAAAGTTGTTCAATCATATACATGGTCAACTCTGTTCACATTAATATGACATTCCTGATAAAGATTACATAGTATCCTAAGGGTCCTTACAATGACTAAAGTACGATACTAGTTTGGATAAGTAAAACCGCAATCTGATAAAGGAACACTAGGTCCCAAGTCTTATTATCTTACTGGACACCATATGTTGACCAAGCAGTTTGACCAACATGGCCATTACCCAATGCTACTTTTTCCAGAATAAATTGAGAAAAACATTGGTTACAAATGGCCGTCTCCCACACCACCTTTTAATTATAGATCAAAAAATTAATTATAAATATTTCCACGTAAGTTGTATTATCAGGCTTCATTCCAGGAGAATGTGGTAACAATCACTGCCACGTGAGATCCATCTAACAAGTCTCATACTCTTGGGGATCAAAGTAAAATTACTTTGGCGATTGATGGATATCTGAGTTCTCTTTAAAGTCTAATATTTGTGCTAAGTAAAAGTTTACCTTTAGGGTTCTCTCATAGAAATAAGAATTAGTTTTCTTTTTGGAGTATTATGTAAGTGTCATGATTTATACACTGAATAACCACCAATTCATGCTTTTTTATAACATTAAATTTATGTGTTTACTTAAAACTTAAATTGTCTCTTCTAATCTTCTGTACCAAACACTCCATGAATCCAACTCCTATTCCTTTTGGTGCCGGAATAAGTTCTGAGGCATTCTCACCCGGACCCGAACGATATCTGGGAAATTACAATCTAGCTAAAAATCAATTGAATTTTAGACTACCTGAAGGAAGGTAACAGTCTTAACTGACTTTGTTCCTTTGGGTGGCGGGGGCCTAATTGAACTCTGTGGGCTCGAATTACATGTCCTGGAGTTTAACTCCCTCTGGCTGAAGTTGAGGGAAATTAGTTTAGAGATATACGAGGTCCTGTTGACTTCACTGCGGTTAGGATTGTAAAAACACCCCAAACTTAGTATTGATTGAAAAGGTCAGGAACTCCAAGTTCCAACAGTCTTCGGACTACCACACACGTGTAGGCTGGGAGCGAAATGCACATACACAGATCTGTATCTTTACATTCTTTGAACCCAAGGCCAAAACAGTATGCCTGTGCATAAAAAAATGCACAGCAAACCCAAATCAGATGAACGGGTGTTTATCGCCATAGTCAACAAGTGTCCGAGGCAGGGCACAAGGATAGGGAGAGGTCCCAAACAGGGGAGAGGGGACAGGGAAAGGGCCAAAAGGGCCAGGTTAGAAACAAAGACAGGGGACTGAAACAGGTCTCAGTTAAGAAATATAAGCACCAGGAAACAGGTTTCAAGTTAGAGAAAAGGCTGCAGAGAGTAGGCAGAGAGGGCTCAGGAGAAGCCCTGGTAATTGAAGAAGGCAGTTGGGACAAAGGAATCTCTTTTGAGCGATAGTGTTCTGTTCAGCATGGCTGAAATTCTGAGGTTTTGCCTGTATTTTGTTGTTTGGGTGCATACTCGGGAATTCAATTAATGGAATCTTGGGCGATGGATGAAACACATGCAAACTTCGGCTGTTCAGCTAATTAATTATGCATCAAGAGCTCGCGAGTCTCATAGCAGGGTGGGCAGGAAGTTGACTACCCTGCCTTTACCTCATTGGATTAAAGGTCTTGGCACCATATTTAGGTGGAACCCAGGCAACCATTCATTGCAGGCCAGCAGCTCCACTTTACATCTCCAGAGAGATGTAAAGCATCTTGTGGCCACAGCTCTCACTGGAGAACCTGGCAGATGTGAGCAACTACATCCTAGAACATAAAAAGGCATCTCCAGCATTGCCTTTTGTTCAACACTAGATAAGCCTGCGATACATTCATAATTAGCCCAATGCTCGCTGTTGCCTATATCCTGTTCGCCAGCATCTTGGACTTCATGTTCAGGGCCTTGCTCCTCCTGGCCCTGTGTCAATTTGTGATGGACCCTCCTTCTCCTCATATGGATGAGAGCCATTACCAAGGCAAAGTTGCCTGCAACCAGCATCATTGACACCTCAGTGATTATGTGAATGAGAGTGAAATGAGCATGTCGCCTAGAGATTTTCCTTAATCTCAAGCCAAAGGGCAAGTGTTAAACCTTTCACCTGGCCTCCATCTAGACATGGCACCACCCCCACCTCACCTCTTCCAGATAAAGGACATCCTGGAGGACCAGGGATGGGTGTTCCTACTGTTCATACATGAATATAGAGACATTGTTCTTTGACCAGGGGAATGAGAGCCAATTGCAGATAGATATTTTCCCACTTGTCTTCACTACCCTTGAAACTTTATAGAGAGACCACTGCCTTGGCAGCATAGAAAAATGAACTGCATGATCCTTTGTCAGCCAGCACCATTCACCTGGGAGAATGAAGGTTTGGAGTAACGAGTTGGCTGCCCTCCATCAGCCATGCCCCTTGAGGGCATACCCCTCCCTCCTTCCCTTCATCCCTGCCTCTATCTACAGTCGAATACACAGAATGAACACACATGAATGATTCCACACCTTGCTGGGATCTCAATGTTATGAGACCATGGAGAGGAAAACACAAGTGAGCATCTTTGCCATCCAGCTGCCTCATAATTATCCCATTATTTGGACACTTATGCTGACCTTGAATTCCACCAGTTTCGAGGGATCTCAATGACCAACTCACTGATGGTCAAGGTCACTATGGAAAAATGATGTGCTTCTCCTTTCAAACTCGCTCCACTATATTCTACCCTCTCCCTGTCATCTACCAACTTCCTCTAGTCACCACAGACCCACCTAATATCAATATTTTTCTCCTGTCTGTCACCTTTGAAGCTCTCCTGACACCCTGGATTCTATCATAATCCACCTCCACAGGGCTTTCAGACATGCAGCGCTACCCCTGATGTTATTATCAAATTCTGAGGGGTGCTGCCCAAAGTCTACATCAATTCCTGCCATTGGAGTTGACCCATGAGAAGTTTCATATGATGGACTTGGGGGGTGGGGGGTAGAATTGTTGAAAATCCTGGAAATACATATCAGGTATGCCATTTTCTGCTGACTGGCCTTCTTAGACATTGTTTAACCTGCTGTATCTTTCCAGTGTTTTATACCTTTTCCAGATTTCTAGTAGTTACAGCTTTTATTTCTTTTTAGTTTTGGGGAGGTTGTATAACAAGCAGCCTTCCGTTAATCTGCCTCAACTGACATTTTTAAATCATAAAACAAAATACGAATGAAAAGTGAGAAGCATCAGAAAGTGCACAGATTTCTTTACAACACTTAGGAATTATGGGACAATGTAATTACATGTGCTGAATGCGACAGGTCAAAGAAAGACTGCCATTTCACAAAGCATAATGGAAATCAATGGTGGCATCTGGCTTTACATGTACAAAATGTAGCTTTGTCCTTTCATAAAATATATTGCTTACTACGCAACACAGAAAAGTGTTGAAGGTTAGTGAAAGAGTCAAAGCCTCATTGGGTAGATATAATTAGTTTAACAGCAAATCTCCATACCTCTGCATTGATCATTCAGGAATGGATCTTCGAATTCTGATGGTGGCTTTCTGGCTTCTGTACCACCTGAAAAAGGTTCAAATGGACAACTTTCACTAGGGGGCACTCCACACGTCAATAAAACTCAGACTGTAAGCAGAATTTTAGTCATGTTTCTCTATTTTGTAAACTTAGTAGCATAAAATATTGAGGAATTAAAAAGCAATACTATACAGCAATAAAAATTAACAGTTTCCAGAAACCACAGGTGATTTAATAAACAATATAAATTAGAGACAAACTAGTTCATGAAATATATTTAGTATCCATTTTTGGCTAAAAATAATATAATTCTAGAAATTAATGAAAACCAATCATGTCATTGGGTGACTTTGACAACTGATACAGGACAAACATGAGGAGGAATTTCTTCCTTCAAAGGGTCATGAATCTCTGGGATTCTTTACCACAAAGGACTATAGTGGCTGGATCATTAAGTTTGTTCAAGGCTGAGATAGACAGATTTTTATTCAGTAAGGGAGTTAATGGTTATGGGGATAAGGTGGAAAAATGGAATTGAGGATTATCACATCAGATCAGTCGTGATCTCATTGATTGGTGTAGCAGACTTGATGGATCTAATGGACTACTTCTGCTCCAATGTTTATAGTCTTATGGTCTAATTGAAGAAAATAAATATATGAACAAGGTTTACATTTTTTCAATTATAGGCATATTTGATTTAATTTGATTTACTATTGTCACGTGTATTAACATACAGTGAAAAGTATTGTTTCTTGCGCGCTATACAGACAAAGCATACTATTCATAGACAAGGAAACGAGACAGTTACAGTCATAGCCAGGGTGTAGAGAAAAATCAACTTAATGCGAATAGGTCCATTCAAAAGTCTGACAGCAGCAGGAAAGAAGCTGTTCTTGAGTCGGATGGTACGTGACCTCGGACTTTTCTATCTTTGTCCCACGGAAGATGGTGGAAGAGAGAATGTCCAGGGTGCATGGGGTCCTTAATTATGCTGGCTGCTTTGCCGAGGCAGCGGGAAGTGTAGACAGAGTCAATGGATGGGAGGCTGGTTTACGTGATGGATTGGGCTACATTCACGACCTCTTGTAGTTCCTTGCGGTCTCGGGCAGAGCAGGAGCCATACCAAGCTGTGATACAACCAGTAAGAATGCTTTCTATGGTGCATCTGTAAAGGTTGGTGAGAGTCATAGCTGACATGCCAAATTTCCTTAGTCTTCTGAGAAAGTAAAGGTGTGGTGGGCTTTCTTAACTATAGTGTCGGCATGGGGGGACCAGGACAGGTTGTTGGTGATCTGGACACCTAAAAACATGAAGCTCTCGACCCTTTCTACTTTGTCCCCATTGATGCAGACAGGGACATGTTCTCCTTTACGCTTCCTGAAGTCGATGACAATCTCCTTCATTTTGTTGACATTAAGGGAGAGATTATTGTTGTCACACCAGTTCACCAGATTCTCTATCTCATTCCTGTACTCTATCCCGTCATTATTTGAGATCCGACCCACTACGGTGGTGTCGTCAGCAAACTTGAAAATCAAATTGGAGGGGAATTTGGCCACACGGTCATAGGTGTATAAGGAGTATAGTAGGGGGCTGAGAACACTGCCTTGCGGGGCACCAGTGTTGAGGATGATCGTGGAGGAGGTGGTGTTGCCTATCCTTACTGATTGTGGTCTGTGAGTTAGGAAGTTCAGGATCCAGTCGCAGAGGGAGGTGCCGAGGCCCAGGCCACGGAGTTTGGAGATCCGGTTTCATGGGAATAATGGTGTTGAAGCTTGAGCTGTAGTCAATAAATGGCAGTCTGACATTGGTGTCCTTGTTATCTAGGTGTTTCAGGGTTGAGTGCAAGGCCAGGGAGATGGCGTCTGCTGTGGATCTGTTGCGGTGGTAGGCAAACTGTAGTGGATCCAGGTAGTCCGAGAGGCTGGAATTGATCCGTGCCATGACTAATCTTTCGAAGCACTTCATAATGATGGATGTCAGAGCCACCGCCCGATCATCATTAAGGCACGCTGCTTGGTTTTTCTTAAGTACTGGGATGATGGTCATCTTGTTGAAGCAGATAGGGACCTCAGATTGTTGTAAACAGAGATTGAAGATGTCTGTGAATACCTCCGCCAGCTGATCCACATAGGATCTGAGTGCTCATCCGGGTAACACATCCGGGCCAGTCGCTTTCCGTGGGTTGATCTTCGAGAAGGCTGCTCTGACATCTGCAATGGTGACCCCAGATACAGGTTCATCCAGGGCTTCCAGGGTGGACGGCACGCTCTCGTTGATCTCTTGCTCAAAATGGGCATAGAATGCATTGAGCTCATCAGGGAGGGGTGCATTGGAACCGGCGATTTTACATGCCTTCATCTTGTAGCCTGTTATGTCTTGCAGACCTTGCCATAGTCAGTGGGGGTCATTGTGGCTAGCCTGGGATTCTAGCATGATCCGGTACTGTCTTTTGGCAACTTTGATGGATCTCTTTAGGTTGTATCTGGCTCGTATTAATAATCCAAAACATTAAAAAATACACCGCACAGATTGTGAGCTAATTGATTAAAATGGTACAACAAAGGGCCAAGATGATGATTTCTTTCATTTGAAGATGTGGACATTTGCTATCCATTTTTTCCACAGTTTTTCAGAGTTTGATTAGCCCCACTACTCCACAGGTCGCATCATTAGTTTAAAAATTTAATTCACTCACCAAAATGGCTTTGCCTTTGCTACTCTTAGATCCAGAATAAAAGAGAGTTTATGCAGGCTTCTTTTAATAAACTCAGAATTATTGATTTATTATAAAACAAATCTTTTTTCAAACAAGTTGCAAGAATTGATTAACACACAGTTGTAGTCTTGAAATTACAGTACAAATAGGACAAATGGATAGGAGTCTCTGTAGAGATGAGCAGTTGAAGAATCCCAGCTGCAGGAAAGGTTGGAGAATTCCAGCCTCCATGTCAGGCATTCAGGGGTTTCACCCAGTTTTCAACTCCTCATTGTACCATGGCTGGAATATACAGCTTAGTGACGTGCTGGGCCATTTCACAGGGCAATTAAAATTCAACAATATTGCTGTTGCTTTGGGCTCACATTTAGACAAGACAAGGACAGCAGACTTCCTCCCCTAAAGGACATCAGTGAATCAGACAGACTTTTACCACAATCTGGTAACTTCATAATCACCATTATTGAGATTAACATTTTTTTTTAATGCCCAGTTTGTTTAATTATTCCATAGTTATTTAACTAAATGCAAGTCCCCTGTTGCTACAGTGGGATTTGAGCTCAATATCTCCAGATTATTAGTCCATGCCTCTGAATTACTCATGGAATAACATAGCCACTCTGTATACCTCAGAATGCAACTTTAAACAGCAACATACGATAATATGCCAATACTTCCCATAATTCTTCATTTAAAACAATCGGTGAGGTTGCAAAATTGGCTTTGCATTTTAACTGTAATCTTGTTACTTGTTTTCCATACATTCATTATTTAAGTAGTTTTAAGGAGCAGACTCATTGGCCTAAATTTTGATTCAGAGTAATAGTCATTGTTATAATGGAGTACATCGGGCAGCAATTTCCAGAGTATGCACATGCACAATGAAACACAGAAATCTGGAAGTTGCTGTCTGAATTGCCCTGCTCCTCTACAAGTTGTTCTACCCAGTACCTCATCAATAGGCTCAACATTGAAATCCATGAAAGGACATGAAGTTTCTGTACTTACCCACTGGTGAGCACATGAGAAAAAGTTAGGTTTGGTATACGCAGGTTCGTTTTTAACAATGTAATTGGTCAAATTACTGTAAAACAACCTCTCCATCCTGAAAGTTTAATTTTACAAACACAGTCTCAATTCCTGTGTTTAATAAGTGTTGGAAAAAGTTTCTATCGTTTAATTTTATGTTTCTTTCCTAATCTTTATTTTGTTTTCTGTACATGATTTAAACCTAATTCATAATTCCTTGTTTATATCAGCAAATCTCAGTGAGGACTCTTCAGTCTGATTGTTGGAGGAGCCTCACTGTTTCTTGGACTGCTGACTGACGTCACAGATCTTCGATTAAGATTTTGCACGAGATCACAGCCTTTTTAAAAACATTTACTGGATGTGGGAGTCACAGTCAAGACCAATATTTATTGCCCATCCTTAATAGCTCTTGGAGAAGTGGTGATGAGCCGCCTTCTTGAACCGCTGCAGTAGGTATACCCTTAGTGCTATTAGATAGGGCTACAGATTTTTGACCCAGCTGACAGTAAGTCTACGTTTAAAAGCCCCAAAAACCTGTGCTGGCAGCTGTCAGCATAGTGAACAGTGAGCACCATTCCTTCATTGCTGACTGCAATTTTAAGAAATTCTTTCATGGCATGTGGGCATTGCTGGCATGGCATTTGTGTTCATCCCCATTTGCCATTGAACTGAATGGCTATTTCACAGGGCTGCTAAGAGTCAATCACATTGCTGCAGGCCAGAATGGGTAAGGATTTCCTTCCCCAGAGGGCATCAGTGAATCAGGTCAGTTTTTACAACAATCAACGATAGTTTCATGGTCACCATCGCTGAGACTCGATTTATATTCCAGGTCTATTAATTGAAGGTTTATTAATTGGCGAGATTTTAAACTCATGTCCCCAATGCATTAACCTGGGCCTTCGGATAACTAATCCAGGAACATGACTACTTTGCCACCACCTCCCCCTAAAAACCAGGCCAAACAAAATAGATTGCACTTAAGTATAGCGCAAGATTTGGAAAGTGACTTCTGGAATTTATGCTGCTGGCTGTATATTTGACAGACGTGTGTAGTCTATTTTTCAAACTCTTTAAAAGCCTACTTCCAAAGATTTTGTCGTATATCATTGTACATCAGACTTCCCAATGTCAAGAAAAGCCCACTGGCAACAATGAAATTATTTTAATATGCACATGTTTTTATTAAGTAACCATCACTTAAAGAGAGTGCACAGACAGCAAGACTCCTTCTGTCTGGGAATTTCAGTTGGGAGGCTGTGAAATTTAGCCTTGGGCTATTCTCATATATCCACTGCTACTAATTTGAAAAGATGAATTAAGATGTGTGCCTGCCCCTTTGGCTTGAGAAGATAAAAGGAGTCGTAAATAGAAGAAGAGTGAAGAGAGCAAATTGAAAAGGAAGATAAATGTTTACCCTGACCAAAAGAAAATAGAATGTTGCTTTTTTGGTTCTGGCATCAAACAGTCCAAATATATACGGGTTAGGTTGTTTGGCCATGCAAAATTGTCCCGTTGTGTCAAGGAGATTAGCAGGGTAAATATGTGAGGTTACGGGGGTAGGACCTGGGTGGGATTGTTGCCGTTGCAGGCTCGATGGGCCGAACGGCCTCCTTCTGCACTGTATGGATTCTGACAGAGTATTTCTAAAAGATCAACTCAGAACACACACAGAAATAAATAACAATTTGACAGCCATCCCAGAGACAAAACTGCGGGAGGACATGGATCAGGAGCTGAATATCAAAGTATACAGGATATTTAGAAAGGACAGGAAGCAAGGAAAAGGTGGGTGGGGTGGTGCTGTTAGATAATGATGGTTTTAGCACAATACAGAGAGGTGACCTAAGTTCAGAAACCAGGATGTGAAAACAGTTTGCACTGAGGTGAGAAATAGTAAAGAATATAAGTCATGATGTGGAGATGCCGGCGTTGGACTGGGATAAACACAGTAAGAGTTTTAACAACACCAGGTTAAAGTCCAACAGGTTTATTTGGTAGCAAATGCCATTAGCTTTCGGAGCACTGCTCCTTCATCAGATGGAGTGGATATCTGCTCTCAAACAGGGCATACAGAGACACAAGATCAAGTTACAGAATACTGATTAGAATGCGAATCTCTACAGCCAACCAGGTCTTAAAGATACAGACAATGTGAGTGGAGGGAGCATTAAACACAGGTTAAAGAGATGTGTATTGTCTCCAGACAGGACAGCCAGTGAGATTCTGCAAGTCCAGGAGGCAAGCTGTGGGGGTTACTGATAGTGTGACATAAACCCAACATCCCGGTTTAGGCCGTCCTCATGTGACATTCAGCCCGTGACATTCAGCCTCTGATCTTCAGGTAAGCATTCTCCAAGGCGGCCTTCATGACACACGACAGCGCAGAGTCGCTGAGCAGAAACTGATAGCCAAGTTCCGCACACATGAGGACGGCCTCAACCGGGATGTTGGATTTATGTCACATTATCAGTAACCCCCACAGCTTGCCTCCTGGACTTGCAGGCTGTCCTGTCTGGAGACTGTGGTGGACCTCAGTTGTGCCTTTGTCCTATATGGACCACCGTTGTGTGTGCTTGTCATACCTGGACACATCCCCTTCCAATTTGGTTCCTCCCCTCGGCACCTAGTATAAAGGTGGCTGTCTCCTCCCCCTTGTTCAGTCCAGGTTGGTTATTTGTTGGGATCTGCTCCTGATTCTGTTGTGAATAAAAGCCTACACTTGTATTGGCACACCGATAGTCTTTCGCCTTATTGATAGCGCATCAGAGACAATACACATCTCTTTAACCTGTGCTTCATGCTCCCTCCACCCACATTGTCTGTATCTTTAAGATCTGGCTGGTTGTAGGGATTCGCATTCTAATCAGTATTCTGTAACTTGATTTCTGTGTCTCTGTGCCCTGTTTGAGAGCACATTTCCACTCCATCTGACGAAGGAGCAGCGCTCCGAAAGCTAATGGTGTTTGCTACCAAATAAACCTGTTGGACTTTAACCTGGTGTTGTTAAAACTCTTACTGTGTTCACCCCAGTCCAACGCCGGCATCTCCACATTATAATTTCATCACCATAATGCAATGAAGCAGCAAAACATTTGATTAAATTCATGTAATTAAACATCCTCCACAAAACATTTCAAGTTGTTTCTCAGCATCAATTGTTGCTACATAAAGAAATGCAGCAGCAAATTAGTATAAATGGCAATAAGATGATGAAGTAAATTAGCTTTAGATGGTGTAATTTGAAGGATAAATGTTGCCTTGGACAGAACTCTCGACTGCTCTTCAGTTGGTGCTTGGGAATCTTAGTGGCTAACTAACAACACAGATAGGCAGACTGAATCTTGATGTAATGCCTGATTGCATCTTTTACAATGTGTACTCTCTCAGCACCATACTAAGTGGCAGCCTGGATTACACACTTAATTCCTAGACCAGAGTTTGAAGCCACAATCTTCGAATAAGAATGCTAACATCTGAGCTAAGATGAGGTGGTCAGTAAAACTTCAAAGCCAAAAGGCAAATAATGCCTCATGTAGACAGTAACCCTTCACCCTTATTATCATAACATTCATCTTAAAACATGTTAATATTTTTCTATCTAGAATAGACATCCTGACATTCAGCTAAAAGAAAGGCTTGATACATCTTTATTTATGGCCTTCAAGACCATAGCTTTTTCTCTCAATTTACCTGTACTCTGGTTGTGCGTATTTGGGATTGAATGTTCTTTGATGTTGTTGCCTGTGGCTGGAAGACTAACGTCTTCTTGCTGTCCTACACAGCATGCCCTGTAGACCTGTCCACACTGGTATCCTAGTGCTTGATTTGCTTCACAACTGAGTCCATTGACTTTAGCTCCTTTACCAAGAAGACAGCACTGACAGCATTTCTGTAAAAGAAAAGAATTGGAGGGATGAGAAAAACAATTGGTGGGATCATGAATCCACCCTCGCCATCCATGAGATTGCTGACAGTGCTCAAGATACGGCAAAACCTGGAAATTGCGAATCTTGCTAGTGAGATTGTGATTTCAGATTTTCACCGTGCCTCGTGGCGACATAATCAGGTTCACACCCATAAGAGCATGAACTTGATTTTAATAGATTACAATACATTTAAATACAATTAATCCCTCCGGGTCATAAAGGTCACTATAGCCCCCGGGGGAGGGGACATGGCCAGGCAGTGCCCTGGCAATGCTCACTAGCACCAGCCCTTGGCAGTGCCAACCTGACAGTACCAACTTGACAGTGACAACCTGTGCCAGGGACAGTGCCAAGGGGGGGAGCCTCACGTGCAGGGACTCATTTATTTGTGGTGGTGGGAGAGTGGACATGCAGATGATGAGAATGCTGGCGAGGGAAAGGAACTGATGCCAGGGATTATTAGTTGGGGGAGGGAGAGAAAGGGATCCAATGCCAGCGATGATGGGGGAAGGGGGCCAATGCCAGCGATGATCAAGGGGCATGGATGACCTCAGATACCTCTGTGGTGGAGTGAGATTAATTTTTTTTCAGTGAACCCTTGAAAAGGATGCTCTTCCCGATCACAGTGGAGAGCCAGTTCCCGGCTCTAAGAGTCCCGCCTTACCAGACTGATAACACAAACCATTCTCAATCTTTTCTTTGGCAGTTAAAGTGACATGATTTGCCATGCACCCAGCCCTCCAAAAGAGCAGGCTTTGATGTTGGTAATTACCAGCAAGGAAATAGCGTGCTGGACCCTGAGGGCACAAAGGAGAACCACCAAACACTCAGAAAATAGGAGCATCCTTCTCCCAGTATTCAAATCCCAGGGCGCCCTCCCATACCATGCAGACATGATGGTGACCCAACCTGATCACCTCTCAGACCCACCACTCAGGACCCCTTCCTCCTCAGACCCACCAATCAGACCCTGTTTCAGGCCACATGCCTTGGCAATGCCAATGGTGCACTGCCCCCTGATACCTGGCCTTGCGTCCTGAGGGAAGTCAAGAGCTAGATCCAGTGGCCATTTGTCTCTCTGCCGCTGCCAGGTTACAGAAAAGGGATCCCTCATGGGTGTTGGGTGGGCTCAGGCTGGGGCCAAGGGGTTGACCTCACCACTCACCCTTGGGATGGGAGTCTCATGGCTGAACTGCCCCTTTTAGCCCTGGCAGACCTGAAGGTCAGCCTGGCTTGGTCACTTCAGGCAGTCCTGTGATCAACTTCTGCATTCCTGCCTGTCAGCTGTGAAACTTTTGAAGTGGCCAGGTCACTTCAGTCTCCATGCCCCCTGGTCACCTGGCAGCCACTCCATTCTGCAGCAGTGATTTCCCTTTCTCCCTGTCAGAAGGTGCAGGTGTGAGCAGACCCCTGTGAAGTCCTCTGTCAGAGGAGATGTCAATTTCACCAGCAGGGGCGGGGTTATTCCATTCTGCACAGCTGTGCACTTAGCCGCAATGTATTCACACAGCTTTGATTTGAAGTCTTTGAGGCTTCCTCGCAAGCTGAAACTTTTGAAACCCTCTCTATTCCATTGGAAATCTTTGATCTCTGTCAATTTCAACATGCAATACTTTGAAAGCAGCTTCCATTGACAGTTTAATGAACTTATACTCAGGGTCCAGTCAGCTATGTTTATTTACATTTCCCTACACGCTTGAATGCATCTCAAATACCTTCACTGTTTCTCACCTCAAGTGTTTACAAAGATTCTAAGCCTGGTTGACAACTGTGGTTTCTTCAAAATGATTAAGTGGTTTAACTTCCTCTTTTGCAGGCCACTTATTCCTTTTGAAGAAACCACAGCTGTTTTCCCACCAGCGTGAGCACTTAGCCTGAAAACAGGAGAACTCCACCCAGTGTTTCCTCTTGTGAGAGAATCTAGAACTGGGAGTCACTGTTTAAAAATAAGGGGTTGCCCATGAAAACATCGATGAGGTGAAATGTTTTCAGTCTGAGGGTTGTAAGTTTTTAGAAGTCTCTTTCTGCAAAGGATGTGGAAGCAGAGACTTTGAATATTTTTAAGGCAGAGGGGGATAGATTCTTGGTAAGCAAGGGGGTGATAGAGTATCAGAGGTAGACAGAGTGCAGATTTGAAGTTACCATCAGATCAGTCATGATCATATTAAATGTTGGAGCAAGCTCAAGGGGGTCTATGGCATACTCTTGCTCCTTGTTCGTATGTAAATTGTGCATCCCCCTCAGTCCCTGAGCAATCCTGCAACATCCTGCTGTGTGTCAGCCACAACACTCCACATCTTCAGTGAAAGAGTTTGCAAGGAGCTCAAATATATTATTCCATTCGAGTGCTAAACTTTCAGCTTTCTGTTTTAACGTTTCCAGCTAAAGCCAAATTATGCCAATTAGGAATTAGGACCAAAATTGTATGCTAAATCCAGACTTTCAAACAGGCCAGCCTAATACATTACATTATGTCTAAATGGTGCCTCTTTTCATCCTTCAGCCAAAATACCTCACATAATCTTTAACATATGGACAATGCTTTGGTTTTAATTATGATGTAATCATTACTGAGCTGACCAAATTATGGGCCATTTTTAAAAATAGATTTTAACTGATAAAACTGTATAAATCTGGCAGGCAGAATTGAGCATTTGAGTAAGCGGACTAGAAATGTGATGGTGCCCTCCCATTTCTCAGGCTCCAAATAGGCACCACAGCACCTAATATGGTGGCAGGGCAGGCATACTCTTTACACATTAACTATTGTAATATGCCTTCAAGGGATACCATCGTACCATCACTAGAGGGGAAGTATGTCATGTGATCCAGTCTCAGTTTCACTCTGGCCTGAGGATATGGCACACAGCTCTACTGTTTATGCCTTCAAGCTTTCAACTTTGTAAAACTGTTCTCATGTGTCTAATTTAAATAAATTAACCCACAACATATTTACACAATCCCTTATGAGTGATTGGTATCTTTATATTATAAAAAAAACAACATTAAACAACCAACCTATAGGCAAAGGCAGAAAAAGAGGTTGCAATAGCTCTCGCTTGAAATATGCATTAATCCTTTTGCATACAAATTTGGGCCTCATGCCTATTTGAGCCCAGTTTGGGGGGGGTGGGGGTGCGATGCTGCTGCCCTGAATGCAACACGTTGGAAAACATTGGACAACGTCCAGGCTTGGGCTGATAAGTGGCTGCTAGAGAAGGTCAGACGTTGGATACTCTGAATCACCCCATAATTCCCCACAATCTTACTGCATCAGTATGACACAGAAGTGGAATACTCTTCATTTGCATGGATGGATGCAGCTGCAACAATACTCAAGAATCCATCGAGGACAAAGTAACCCCATTTAATCCGCACTCCATCCACCAAATTAAGTATTCAACGCCCCCCTCGTTGGTATATTATGACTGCAGTGTGTACTATCTACAGAATGCACTGCAACAAATCTCTAAGGTTTCTTCTTTGGCATCTCTCAAGCCTGCAATTTCTAACGCCTAGCTTGACCAGGGAAGCAGGTTCATGAGAACACAATCCCCTTCAGGATCTTCTCCAATACACATACCATTTTGACTCAGACATATATTTCTATTTCTTCATTATTGATGGATCGAAATCCTGGATCTCTCAACCTAGCAGCTGTGTGGAAGTACCATTTTCACATAGACTGCAGAGGTTCAAAAAGAAGGCGTATCACCATCTGCTCAAGGGCAATAAAGGATGGACAATAAATGCTGGCATTGCCAGTTGTAGTAAATTCAAAGGCGATTCATTGTGTCTTCAAGCAACAATTGATTTGTAAGGGTCTGACAGAAATGCTATACACATCTGCTGTCTTCTCCTCTCTGGCACCAACTGAGGTTCCTCCCTGTCCCAGGACGCAAGCTCTTGCACAGCTTCCTGTGCAAACTCTCTATAGGGCTCGGCTTGATCACACGGCTCTCAAAGGAAATCTCTCTTAAAGGGGCCATGTTTTATCACATCAATGATGCTCATATCTCAAAAACAAATAATTTAAAGATGCATGTGACCTAAGTAGTCCTTCTTTAAAGGGACTATTGGCATATTCCAAAAAACAAGTTTTAAAAGAAACTTACCTGAATCTTGTGCCAGGAAGAGCAGGATTCTCTTTCTGAGTCCAGTGCAGAGTTGAAGTCTGTTGCTGGACCCTGCTCAGCCTCCTCCCAATTGCCCTCATCATTTTTGATTCCGTCTGTCCTCCCCCAGGACCTACGTGAGGGTTGCTGTTAATCATACAAGGGTCCAAAATTGCAATCCTCTAGGGGCGGCATGGTGGCACAGTGGTTAGCACTGCTGCCTCACAGTGCCAGGGACCCGGGTTCGATTCCCAGCTTGGGTCACTGTCTATGTGGATTCTGCATGTTCCCCCTGTGTCTGCGTGGGTTTCCTCCGGGTGCTCCGGTTTCCTCCCACAGTCCGAAAGACGTGCTGGTTATGTGCACTGGCCATGCTAAATTCGTCCTCAGTGTACCCAAATAGACACCAGAGTGTGGTGACTAGGGGATTTCAATAGTAACTGTTAATGTAAGCCCACTAATAAATAGACTTAAAACTTTAAATGATCTGCCCATTAGGCACGGCAGATCACTGATCCTACCTATCTGTTCCACGCAGAGAGGCACAAACCAATTTTGAGGCCAGTCGTTTTACTTGACAGAATAAAGTTCAATATCTTTTGTACAGCATTGTGTTTGAGAAGCTTCATTGTACATCAAGGAAGTTGGAAAGAAAATATGTATTACCTTTACAGCGTTGCATTTGCCTACGACCATACCATGTACCTCACATGTTTGGTTTTCTCTGGCCATGTTTATACCATTTGTGCAGTGGGTCTCCTCCAGCTTTACCCAACAACATTGTTCCTGTGCTATTCTGTAATGAGGAATGTGAGAAATGTTAATCTTCTTACAAAACAGGAAACAGAGGTAAAGTCAGCCAAGTCTTAGAACTATTTTGCAGCTACAATTACATTAATGAGGCATGTTAACAATTGATCAATGCCACATGTTACTCTGTGTAAGAGAAAGGCTACTAAACTAAAATGAAATTTACCCACAGAAGCACTGTACTAAATGTGAACTTTCAGAAAGGAAAAAATACAGAAAAGCTAAGAAAATGAAGGAAATTGAACTATATTGATTGGGGAAGAAGCAAACTAATAATATTAAAAATGTCTACAGTTGTCATCTGATTCTGTCTTTTTCCAGTTTCCTGAGTCACCCTGAGTGTCAAGCATCCCAATTCCAGCCCTCTGCCAATGCCATTATGTGACTAGTCACTTAGGAGATCAATCAAAGCAGCCCAAGGTCATAAGTGCTCCAATATTCTCTCCCACTATATTTGATGGTGGGGAAAGCACACACACACACCCCCATCTCCGCCCCCCAACACTGCCCCCCCTCCCCACCCCGCCAACCCACACACACATACCCAAACCCCACACACACACACCCAACCCCACACACACACAAAATGTGAAAGTTAATGTGTGGACTAAGTGGGGGTAAATTTGACATTGTACATTGGTGTAAAACTACTAATTGCAAAGCAGCAGCTTATTTTATAACACATTTTTAAAATTTTCATTTAAATCAATGTAAAATGGGCTACAGATTTACTACTACCTAATTCAGACTATTGTACAAAATCAAAATCTAATCCAGTACATCTGAAATGCAGCAATTTGGTATTTTAGAATAAGAGCATTTACACATGCAATCCAATTTAACGTAAAACTGTGCATTACTAAAGATAACAATAAAATTAATTTCAAAAGGTCAAACCTCAGAAGTATCACTCCAGGGTGCCACTAAAGCCCGAGGGTAAGGACAACCATTTCCTAAAAAGTGTAACGCAAGCTCTACAACACATTCAATGCATTTTATTTCCTGTTTTTGTCAGTCTTTTTGTTTGTACCTCATTGTAACCCTTGGTATTTCCTGTATTCCTCAATGGTACCATCCCCTCCTTCCACAACTCTCACTACTTCATCAGCATCATTCACACTCACATACAGATACAGACAGACTATGGGTTTCACCACCAGTGTCAAAAAAGACATCAGTGGGACTTCTATATACTGTATATAAAGGATACAATTCCAAAAGAGGACAGAGGGACAAAGGGATATATGTGCACAAAGTGTTGAAAGTGGCAGGGCAGATTGAGAAGGCAGTTAGTAAAGCATTAGACATATGGGCTATATAAATTGAGGCATAAAGTACAAAAGAAGGGAAGTTACATTGAATCTTTACAAAACACTGGCTCATCCTCAACTGGAGTATTGGGCCAGATTCTGCGACCTCGTTCACAGCCGGGATTCTCCAGCCCACTGCAGTGAATAGAGAATTGACTGAGCACCAAATTCTCTGTCCTCTCTGGCAGTGGCGGCAGGGCATGCACAGCCAGAGAATTCCAGCTTATGTGTCCAATTCCAGGCACCGCACCTTAGGAAGGATGTGAAGGCACTGGAGAGAGTGCAGAAAAAAATCACGAGAATGGATGAGGTGCATCAGTTAGATAGATAGATTGGTGTAGCAGGGAAGAGAAGGTTGAGAGGAGATCAGGAAGGGTCAAGAACCAAAGAACAGTGATTTAAAGTGATTGGGAAAAGATTCAGAGGTGGCATGAGGAAAGGTTATTTGCACCGCGATTGATGGAGATCAAACTGTGGCACCCTTTGAGCTCATCCGTTATGGTCCAAAGAGCAGATGCAACGCAAAAGAAATTCAGAAAGTGCAGAAAAGACAGCCTATCCATTACCACCACTTTCCCAAACTCCCCACCTCACAAACAAAAAACAATTCTGTTGAGTCCAGGGTGTAATACAGAGACGGAAAACAGGTAGCAGCTATTTTGATGGAGATGGAAGAAAAGATCAAACTATATTTGTGCCGTTTCTATGGCAGGATAAACAGCTAGATGGGCCAAATGTTTTAGCTCAAATTAACTGGCATCACTCTCACCTCTGAATCTAAAAGTTTTGAATTCAAGCCCCAGACAAGGAATTGAGCACATATTGTAGGCTGACAATTTAGTACATTATATTGAGTTACTGTATTTAAGATGAGATGTTAATCCAAGGGCCTGTCTGCCGGTTCATTTGGATATACAAGGTTCAAGCCATTATTTAACTCAAGAAGCTAACATCCCTTCCTTCAATGAATGCCACTTTAAAAAAACCCTGGGACTAACTTCAGGGAGCCTGGGACTAACTTCAGGGAGCGGAGTGTACCGGACCTACAAGGGACACTCTTATGAGAGTGGAAGCTAAAGGGAGCACAAGGCTCAGGGCCCACACTTATCTTCTGGGAGCAGAGAGCACCAGAGCTGCGAAGGACAGTCAAACAGCGCGCTCAGGTTGAAACATCCAAGAGTGATTCAAATATATGCTGGTTAGGTGCACTGGCCATCTACAGCAAATGCCGCAACCTGGAAACCAAGATAAAGTCCATATTCTCGACTTGGGCTCAGGACGCAGACCAGCTGCGAAACACTGCCAAGCAGATGAGAAAACGGAACTACACCATCTACATGCACACCAAGAACAGGAAACTTGAGAAACTCGGCATCATCACCAGCAGCAACCAAGCCTTCCCCAGTACCACAGTAGAAAACAGTACCACCGCAGGGAAGTCCATTGTCAACTTGTCGGACTTCACACTTCAACCAGACGAAATCGAAGTTCTCAGCCGAGGGCTCAATTTCTGCCCCACCACCAAAATGGACCCCGTCAGTCTCGCAGCGGACACAGAGGAATTCATCAGGTGAATGAGGCTGCGGGAGTTCTTCCACAAACCCAAGAGGCCAACAGCGAACATAATGAGACAACCAATGAACCGGAACAGCTGACAGAGGGATCCCCGGTGCAGCAACCGAAGAGGAAAGAGTCAAATTGGACTCCTCTGGAAGGCCATTGCCCTCCACTCGACATGTATGCCCAAGCTGTCAAAAGGTGCATCAATGCCAGATTCATCAGCCGCACTCACAAGACAACCCCGAACGTCTCAAGACCAACCGCAACATTATCATCAAACCAGCAGACAAAGGAGGGGCCACTGTCATGCTGAACAGAATGGATTACTGCCAAGAAGTGTACCGACAACTGAACAATGAGGAACACTACAGACGGTTACCCACAGATCCGATCAAAGAACACACCTGTCAACTCAACAGACTGATCAAGACCTTTGATTCGGATCTTCAGAGCACCCTCCGTGCTCTCATCCCACGTACTCTCCGGGTTGGAGATCTCTACTGTCTCCCAAAGATACACAAGGCCAACACACCCGGCCGTCCCATCGTATCAGGCAATGGGACCCTGTGTGAGAACCTCTCCGGCTACGTCGAGGGCCATTGTACAAAGAACCCCCAGCTTCTGTCGCAACACTACGGACTTCCTACAGAAACTCAGCACACATGGAGCAGTTGAACCAGGAACATTCCTCGTCACAATGGATGGCTTGGCACTCTACACCAGCATCCCCCACGACGACGGCATTGCTGCAACTGCCTCAGTATTCAATGCCGACAACTGCCAATCTCCAGATGCAATTCTACAACTCATCCACTTCATCCTGGACCAAAACGTCTCCACCTTCAACAACCAGTTCTTCATCGAGACACACGGAACAGCCATGGGGACCAAATTCGCACCTCAATATGCCAACATCTTTATGCACACGTTCGAACAAGACCTCTTCACCTGTACAGGACCTTCAACCGACGCTATACACTAGGTACATCGATGACATTTTCTTCTTTTGGACTCATGGCGAACAATCACTGAAACAACTATATGATGACATCAACAAGTTCCATCCCACCATCAGACTCACCATGGACTACTCTCCGGAATCGGTTGCATTCTTGGACACACACATCTCCATCAAGGACGGTCACCTCAGCACTCCACTGTACCGCAAGCCCACGGATAACCTCACGATGCTCCACTTCTCCAGCTTCCACCCTAAACATGTTAAAGAAACCATCCCCTATGGACAAGCCCTCCGTACACAGGATCTGCTCAGATGAGGAGGATCGCAACAGACACCTACAGATGCTGAAAGACGCCCTCATAGGAACAGGATATGGCGCTTGACTCATCAATCAACATTTCCGACGTGCCACAGCGAAAAATCGCACCAACCTCCTCAGAAGACAAAAATGGGACACGGCAAACCGAGTACACTTTGTCACCCAGTACTTCCCCAGAGTGGAGAAGCTATGACATCTTCTCCAGAGCCTTTAACATGTCATCGATGAAGACAAACATCTCGCCAAGGCCATCCCCACACCCCCACTTCTTGCCTTCAAACAACCGCACAACTTCAAACAGACCATTGTCCGCAGCAGACTACCCAGCCTTCAGGAGAACAGTGACCACGACACCACACAACCCTGCCACAGCAACTTCTGCAAGATGTGCCAGACCATCGACATGGATGCCATCATCTTGCGTGAGAACACCATCCACCAAGTACACGGTACATACTCTTGTGACTCGGCCAACGTTGTCTACCTGCAGGAAAGGATGTCCCGAGGCATGGTACATTGGGGAGATCATGCAGACTCTACAACAACGGATGAATGAACACCGCTCGACAATTACCAGGCAGGAGTGTTCCCTTCCTGTTGGGGAACACTTCAGCCGTCACGGACATTCAGCCTCTGATCTTCAGGTAAGCATTCTCCAAAGCGGCCTTCACGACACACAACAACGCAGAATCGCTGAGCAGAAATTGATAGCCAAGTTCCACACACGAGGACGGCCTCAACTGGGATCTTGGGTTTATGTCACACTATCTGTAACCCCCACGACTTGCCTGGGCTTGCAAAATCTCACTAACTGTCCTGGCTGGAGACAATACACACCTCTTTAACTTGTGCTTGGCCCTCTCTCCACTCACATTGTCTGTACCTTTAAGACTTGATTACCTGTAAAGACTTGCATTCCAACCATTATCTTGTAAATTGAGTTTGTGTCTATATATGCCCTGTTTGTAAACACAACTCCTCACTCACCTGAAGAAGGAGCCTCAGACTCCGAAAGCTTGTGCTGCCAAATAAACCTATTGGACTTTAACCTGGTGTTGTGAGACTTCTTACCATCCTAAATTGCCCCTTAGTGTCCCAGGATGCGTAGGCTAGAGGGATTAGCGGGGTAAATATGGATAGGTAACTGGCTGTCTGATCGAAGACAGAGGGTGGTGGTGGATGGAAAATTTTCGGACTGGAGGCAGGTTGCTAGCGGAGAGCCACAGGGATCAGTGCTTGGTCCTCTGCTCTTTGTGATTTTTATTAATGACTTAGAGGAGGGGGCTGAAGGGTGGATCAGTAAATTTGCTGATGACACCAAGATTGGTGGAGTAGTGGATGAGGTGGAGGGCTGTTGTAGGCTGCAAAGAGACATAGATAGGATGCAAAGCTGGGCTGAAAAATGGCAAATGGAGTTTAACCCTGATAAATGTGAGGTGATTCATTTTGGTAGGACTAATTTAAATGTGGATTACAGGGTCAAAGGTAGGGTTCTGAAGACTGTGGAGGAACAGAGAGATCTTGGGGTCCATATCCATAGATCTCTGAAGGTTGCCACTCAAGTGGATAGAGCTGTGAAGAAGGCCTATAGTGTGTTAGCTTTTATTAACAGGGGGTTGGAGTTTAAGAGCCGTGGGGTTATGCTGCAACTGTACAGGACCTTGGTGAGACCACATTTGGAATATTGTGTGCAGTTCTGGTCACCTCACTATAAGAAGGATGTGGAAGCGCTGGAAAGAGTGCAGAGGAGATTTACCAGGATGCTGCCTGGTTTGGAGGGTAGGTCTTATGAGGAAAGGTTGAGGGAGCTAGGGCTGTTCTCTCTGGAGCGGAGGAGGCTGAGGGGAGACTTAATAGAGGTTTGTAAAATGATGAAGGGGATAGATAGAGTGAACATTCAAAGACTATTTCCTCGGGTGGATGGAGCTATTACAAGGGGGCATAACTATAGGGTTCATGGTGGGAGATATAGGAAGGATATCAGAGGTAGGTTCTTTACGCAGAGAGTGGTTGGGGTGTGGAATGGACTGCCTGCAGTGATAGTGGAGTCAGACACTTTAGGAACATTTAAGCGGTTATTGGATAGGCACATGGAGCACACCAGGATGATAGGGAGTGGGATAGCTTGATCTTGGTTTCAGATAAAGCTCGGCACAACATCGTGGGCCGAAGGGCCTGTTCTGTGCTGTACTGTTCTATGTTCTATGTTCTAAATATGTGGGGTTATAGGGCTAGGACTTCGGTGGGATTGTTGACAGTGCAGACTCGATAGGCCGAATGGCTTCCTTCTGCACTGTAGGGATTCTATGGAATTCTATGACATCACAGGAAAGCGGAAAGCAGAGTAGAAACAGCAGGATAAATAGGATGAATACATGGCTGAAACGATTTGTTTTTTTGGCACATGTATTGGTATACAGTGAAAAATATAAGTATACTATTCATAAAGTACATCGGGGAGAAGAAAGGAGAGGGTGCATAATGTAGCGTTACAGTGATAGACAAAGGGTGTAGACAAAGATCAAACTTAATATAAGAACAAATAAAAGTACAGCACAGGAACAGGCCCTTCGGCCCTTCAAGTCTGTGCCGATCATGATGCCCTAACTGAACAAAAAAATCCTTTGGCCTTACTCGGTCTGTATCCCTCTATTCGCGTACCATCTAGATGCCTCTTAAATGTTGTTAATATGCCTGTTTCCACCACCTCTGACAGCGCATTCCAGGCATGCACCACTCTCTGCATGAAAAACTTTCCCTGCACCGCTCCCTCTCATTTGAACCTGTGCCCCCTTGTAATTGACATTTCCACCCTAGGAAAAAGCCTCTGACTATCCACCCTCTCTATGCCTCTCATAATTTTGTAGACCTCTATCAGGTCTCCCCTCAGCCTCCTTCTCTCCAATGAAAACAATCCTGGTTTATTAAACCTCTCTTCATAGACAACACCCTTGAGACCAGGCAGCTTCAAGTTTTTAGGTGTCCAGATCACCAACAACCTGTCCTGTCCCCCCATGCTGCTACTATAGTTAAGAAAGCCCACTAATACCTCTACTTTCTCAGAAGACTAAGGAAATTTGGCATGTCGCAAGAAACTACAAAAGGCCATGAATGTAATCCAATCCATCATGCAAACCAGCTTCCCATCCATTGACTCTGTCTACACTTCCCACTGCCTCGGCAAAGCGGCCAGCTTAATTAAGGATCCCACGCACCCCAGACATTCTCTCTTCCATCTTCTTCCGTTGGGAAAAGATATAAAAGTCTGAGGTCAGGCACCAAGAACAGCTTTTTCCCTGTTGCCATCAGACTTTTGAATGGACCCACCCTGCATTAAGTTGATCTTTCTCTACACCCTAGCTATAACTGTAACACTACATTCTGCACTCTCTTGTTTCCTTCTCTATGAACGGTATGCTTTGTCTGTATAGCGTGCAAGAAACAATACTTTTCACTGTATGCTAATACATGTGACAATAAAAAATTAAATCAAATCAAAAACAACCTGGTGAACCTTCTTCGCACTCTCTCCAAAGCTTCTCCATCCTTCTGGTAGTGTGGCAACCAGAACTGCATGTAACATTCCAAATGTGGCCTATCCAAGGTTTTATATAGCTGCAACATGATTTCCCAACTCTTGTACTCAATGACACGGCTGATGAAGGCAAGCATGCCATATGCTTTCTTAATCATCTTGGCCATCTGTGTTGCCACTTTAGGTAACTGTGGACCTGTACACCCAGGTCCCTCTGTATGTTGACATTCTTAAGGGTTCTGCCATTTACAGTATAATTCACACCTAGATTTGAACCTCCAAAATGCATCACCTTGCATTTGTCCGGATTAAACTCCATCTGCCATCTCTGTGTACAAGTCTCCAATCTAACTATATCCTGTTTGATTTGATTTATCATTGTCACAGGTATTAATATACAATGAAAAGTCTTATTTCTTCTGTACTATACAGACAAAGTATACCGTACATAGAGAAGGAAAGGAGAGAGTGGAGAATATAGTGTTACAGTCATAGCTAGGGTGTAGAGAAAGATAAATTAAATGCAAGGAAGGTTCCATTCGAAGTCTGATGGCAGCAGGGAAGAAGCTGTTTTTGAGTTGGTTGGTATGTGATCTCAGACTTCTGTATCTTATTCCCCGACGGAAGAAGGTGGAAGAGAGCATGTCCGGGGCAAGTGGGTTTCTTTATTATGCTGACTGCTTTTCCAAGGTAGTGGGAACTTTGGACAAAATCAATGGATGGGAGGCTGGTTTCCGTGATGGACTGGGCTACGTTCACAACCCTTTGTAGTTTCTTGCGGTCTTGGTCAGAGCAGGAGCCATACCAAACTGATAGCATCCTTCCTCTATGGTGCATCTGTAAAAGTTGGTGAGAATTGTAGCAGGCATGCCAAATTTCCATGGTCTCCTGAGAAAGTAGAGGCATTGGTGGGCTTTCTTAACTATAGCGTCGACACTGGGGGACCAGGATAGGTTGTTGGTGATCTGGACACCTAGAAACTTGAAGCTTCGACCATTTCCACTTTATCCCCGTTGATATAGACAGGGGCATGTCCTTCACTACGCTTCCTGAAGTCGATGACTTTCTCCTTGGTTTCACTGACATTGAGGGAGAGATTGTCTTCACACCATTTCACCAGATTCTCTATCTCTTTCCTGTACTCTATCTCATCATTGCTTGAGATCCGACCCACTATAGGGGTGACATCAGCAAACTTCAAAATGGAGTTGGAGCGGAATTTGGCCACGCAGTCATAAGTGCATAAGGAGCAGAGTAAGGGTTGAGGACACAGCCTTGTGGGGCACTGGTGTTGAGCATTATCATGGAGGAAATGTCACCGCCTATCTTTACTGATTGCGTCTGTGGGTTAGGAAGTATTGGATCCAGTCTCAGAGGGAGTAGCCAAGCCTGTGGCCACAGAGTTTGGAGTTGAGTTTTGTAGGGACAATAGTGTTGAAGACTGAGTTGTAGTCAATAAATAGGAGTCTGACATAGGTGTCTTTGTTATCTAGGTGTTCCAGGGTTGAGTGTAGGGCCAGGGAGATGGCATCTGCTGTGGACCTGTTGCTGTGATAGGTGAACTGTGGTGGATCCAGGCAATCTGGGAGGCTGAAGTTGATCCATGCCATGATTAACCTTTCGAAGCACTTCATAATGATGGATGTCAGGGCCACTGGGCGATAGTCATTAAGGCACGCTGCCAGGCTTTTCTTTGGTACAGGGATGATGGTCGAATGGTGTGAGGGAGAGGTTTTCAGAATCCTGGGTTCCTGGGACATTGGGAGAGGTGGGATCTGTACAAACTGGACAGGTTACAGCTGAGCAAGACTGGGACTGATGCCCTTTTGGGGCGGGGGGGGAGGTGGTGATACTTGTTAGAGTGGTTGGGGAGGGTTTATACTAATACGGTAGGGGAATGGGAACCTATGTAAGGATTCAGAGCAGGGGAATCAAGAACAAGAGAAAACGACAGCAAGGCGAATAAGAAAAGTAATAGGCAGAGAAATCAAGGGCCAGAATCAGATAAGGACACAATTAAAAAAAATAGTAGGAATGGGACAAGGAACAGTAAAAGGATTAGCCTTAAGGTTTTGTACCTGAACACTCAGAGCATTCAAAATAAAATGGATGAATTAGTGGCGCAGATAGATGTAAAGGGGTATGATATAGTTGGGATTCCAGAGACATGGCTCCAAGATGACCAAGGATGGGAACTAAACATTGAGGGCTATTCAGTGTTTAGGAAGAACAAACAGAAAGGAAAAGGTGGTGAAGTTGCATTGTTGATCAAAGAAGATATTAATACAATATCGAGGAAAAATATTAGCACACACGATGTGGAACCTGTATGAGTCGAGTTAAGAAACATCATGGGGCAAAAAACATTTGTAGGGGTGGTACACAGACCATCAAACTGTAGTGGTAATGTTGGGAATAGCAATAGACAGGAAATCAGAGATAAAGTAACATTTGTGATTATGGGTGACTTTAATCTGGGTAAGTCAATTGGGTGAGTCAAATTAGTCACAACAAGGGAGGAATTTCTGGAATGTATATGGGATGGTTTTCTGGACCAATACGTTGAGGAACCAACAAGGGAACAGGCCATTTTTGACTGGGTATTGTGCAATGAGAAAGGGTTAGTTGGCAATCTAGTTGTAAGAGAATCCTTGGGGATGAATGGCCATAACATGGTAGAAATTTTTACCAAGGTGGACAGTGAGACAGTTGATTCTGAGACCAGTGTCTCGAATCTCAATAAAGGTAACTATGATGGTACATGGTAGGAGTTGGCTATGATGGACTGAGAAACATTACAGAAAGGAAGGACAGCGGACAGGTAATGGCAGGAATTGAAGGAACAAATAGGTGACTCCAAAAGTTGTTTATTCCTATTTGGTACAAGAGTGGAAAAGAAACTCTGGCCAAATGGTTTACAAGGGAAATTATAGATAGTATTAGATTCAAAGAAGAAGCAAACAAATTGGTAAGAAAAAGCAATCGCATGAGGGTTGGGAGCAGTTTAAAATTCAGCAAAGGCGGACCAAGGGATTGATTAAGAAGGAGAAAATAGATTATGAAATTAAGTTAGTGGGAACATCTCTATATGTATGTAAAGAGAAAAAGATTGGCAAAAATGAATGTAGACCCCTTGTAGTCAGAAATGGGAGAGTTCATAACGAGAAACAAAGAAATGGCTGAGGAACTAAATTTCTCTTCACAAAGGACGACATGAGTAATGTACCGGAAGTTCTGAGAAACACAAGTTTAAGTGAGGACTTGAAGGAAATCAGTATGAGTAGAGAAATGGTTTGGGGGAAATTAATGGGTTTGAAGGCAGATAAATCTGGGTGGCATGCAGGCACAGTAGTTAGCACCGTTGCCTCACAGCGCCAGGGACCTGTGTTCAATTCCGGCCTCGGGTGACTTGTGTGAAGTTTGCACATTCTCCCCATGTCTCCGTAGGTTTCCTTTGGGTCCTCCAGTTTCCTCCTACACTCCAAAGATGTGCAGATTAGGTGGATTGACCATGCTAAGTAGACCTTTAGTGTCAGGGGATAGGCAGGATAAATACATAGGGTTATGGGGATACGGCCTGGATGGGGATTGTTGTCGGTGCAGGCTCAATGGGCTGAATGGCCTCCTTTTGCACTGCAGAGATTCTATAATTCTATGAAATCTCCAGTACCTGATAATCTTCATCCCAGAGTATTCAAAGAAGTGGCTCTAGAAATAGTAGATCCATTGGTGGTCATTTTCCAAAATCCTTTGGACTCTGGAGTTAGACAGGGTAGATTCAGAAAGAATGTTCCTGATGGTGGGGGAGTCCAGAACTAGGGGTCATAATTTGAGGATAAGGGGTAACCTTTTAGGACTGAAGTGAGGAGAAATCTCTTCACCCAGGGAATGGTGAATGTGTCGAACTCACTACCATAGAAAATAGTTGAGGCCAAAACCTTGTGTGATTTAAAGAAGGAATTAGATATAGTTCCTGGGGCTAAAGGGATTAAGGAATATAGAGGAAGGCAGGATCAGGGTATTGAATTTGATGATCAGCCATGATCATAATGAATGGTGGAGCAGGCTCGAAGGGCCGAATGGCCTGCTTCTATTTTCTATGTCTGTTTCTACATAAAAGCAACAACAGAAAAAGCAACAGATAATATTCTTATTTTTCAAAACCTATACCCAAAACATCAGTTAATTTATCCCCTTCACACATGCTGCTTGGCCTGCTAAATTCTATTTTCATTTCAGAGTAACTGGTCACTTCCTTCATTCACTGTTTGTCAATGGATATTGGGTACAACTTGGTTGCCATGTTTGCCTAAATGAAGTGACTGCAACCTAAATTTTCACTGAGTTGGGATGACTCAGGAGCCCATTAAAAATGACAAGTGGATCCTAATCCTGGGATTCACTACCTGATTTCTGGCTGCCTGATTTTCGGAAGTGCCCTTACAGGAGGCCAGTTGGTACCTATCAAAAGTCCACATCTGGAACTCCTGGCCTGGCTGGCTCCATTACATATCCTACTTCTCCGCAATTTTGCTGGAATTGGGCTGGATTTTTAAAGAGCCATAGTTCATGGCCCCTCAGAAGGGTCATGCACCCAGGTCTTCATGAGGAGACTTGTCAAGGTGAGTTCAAAAGGTCCTCCACATGCCCTCACATGCTTCTATGCCAAGCTATAGCAGTTTCATGCCTATTGACCCACCATAAGCTCCACAGAACAATGAACACTTCAATGCAGGTAGGATGTGGTAAAAAATATTTCATTCATAACTTTCTACTGTGTTAAAAAAATATAATTTCACTTAGAAGACAATAGACATGTCAATAACCCAGGCCCTTTAAAGGATCAACAGCAAAAACCAAATACCCTTGAAACCACTTCATTTTCTGTAATAAACATTGTGAAATTGACTGCAGAGATCAGAGATCCTGAGCTGTGAGTCAAGCAATGCTTTCCTTGGGGCACAGCTGCACCAATAAGTCGAATGGATGTCTGGGCTCTCAGCCAAGCATGTAAGTGCCATAGCTTGGCATTTGAGGTATAAGGGACCAGGGGGGGTGGGAGGGGATTAGATGGAAGGGCATAGCTTGGCATTGGGGGAATGGGTGGCCATAGTGATGGGTGAGGGACATGAGTTGGCATGGATGGCACATCAAAGTGTGGGGGGGTGAGGGGATTTGAGGGGTGAGAGCAAGAGGGCCTTAGTGTTTTTATTTTAACTAGGACAAAGTGCCACAACACAAATGTGGATCTTTTAACGTGCCCATCTTGGCACCTGGCAATCCCTGTGGCTATCTTCAAATTTTTTCCCACGTTGGCAGGCCTGACTGCCAGCCTCATCTGCCTCCCAGCAATGAAAATCTCACCTTTGCAGGCACTTTCTCCAGAGTCAGGCTGGTTGGTAGTTCAGCCAATTTTTTTCCAGATTGTTTGAATAGCAATCATCTGCACTACATCATCACAGAAACTTCTCACAGCCTGTCAGTCAGGGAAAACTGCAAAGGGGCAATTTTACACAAATGCGTATTTTTTCCTCTCTCACCTGCATTTGTTCTCAAGCAACATGTTTAAAAAAGAACTAAGTAGGGTTAAAGGAAGTATTTTGCAGGTGTCATCTCTTTGATCTGTCCCCTGATCAATCTGCAAATCTCAACCTTGTAACATTGACACACTGTAATTTATTACTCTTGGGAGTGACTGCTCCGACATACTAAAATGAGAAATGCCATCTTATGGTTCAGAAACTGGACCTGGGACCTTTTTTGTCTATGTGGCTGCGTGGCGACTTGTTAGAGGCACTTAAAATTATGAATGGATTTAACAGAGATGTGGAAAGATGCTTCAGTTTCATTAGGGAGTCTAACATTAGGGATCAGAAATATAAGATAGTCACCGATACATCCAAACAATTTTCAAGAGAAACTTCTTTACCCAGAAAGTCGTTTAAATGTTGGACTTTGTACCACATGGAATAGATGCCTTGGAGGTGTAGCCAAATAAGCACATTAGGGTGAAACAAATAGATTAGTTTTTAGTTTATTTATTAGTGTCACAAGTAGGCTTACATTAACTCTGTAATGAAGTTACTGTAAAAATCCCCTAGTTGCCACACTCCAGCGCCTGTTTGAGTACACTGAGGGAGAATTTAGCATGGCCAATGCACTTAACCAGCACATCTTTCAGACTGTGGGAGGAAATCGGAGCATCCGGAGGAAACCCACACAGACACGGGGAAAACGTGCAGACTCCGCACAATGACCCAAGCTGAGAATCGAACTTGGATCCCTGGCGCTTTGAGGCAGTAGTGCTAACCACTGTGCCACCCATAATAGAAGGATATGCTAATATGGTTAGATGAAGTACAGAAAAGAAAAAAACTACTTGCATTTATATAATGCCTTTCACAACCACTGGATGTTCCAAATCACTTCACAGCAAATGAAATACTTCTGAAGCGCAGTTGCAATGTCGGAAAATGGCAGACAATTTGCACAGAGAAAGCTCCTACAAACTGAAAATGAGCAGATAATCTGTTTCAGTAATGTTCATTGAGGGAATATTAGACAGAGGATTATTCCCTGCTCTTTTTCAAAAATAGTGCTATGGGTTATGTCCACCTAAGGGGGAAGACAGCTTCATATCTTATCTGAACGACAGCACCTCCACAAGTGCAGCACTCCCTCAGTGCTGCAGTAGATTGTCAGCCTTGAGTTTTGTATTCAACTCTCTGGTCCACAACCTTCTGATTCAGAGGCAAGAAAGTTCCTGACTGAACCACAGCTAGGCTGGTAGAGGCCTTGTGTGGAGCTTAAATAACTGCACAGACCAGTTGAATCAAGTGACCTGTTTCTGTGCTGTAAATTCTATGTAATTTTATATTATTCTAAGTCTTGAATTAAAACAACAGTTGCAAAGGGTGCACAGATGACAAATAATTCATTTAAAGACAAACTTCTGTATGATTGAAAATACACCTGCAAGTTTGTTCTTCTGGTGTATAGGACAAAGAAGCACATTCTGCTTTCTCAGTGGCCCACTTCAATCCTTTGGAGCAGCAGTCATCAATCAAACTCTGCGCTGTCACTGCAAGAAAGGAAAAATCAGACAATCAGGATGGCATTCTGTCTTGGAAACTGCAGCAGTGGTCACTTTCTTCCTGGTTAGATGTATGTAAACAAATCTGATTACCAGTTTTTCGTGTCCACATTTCGATAGTGCTGCAACCATTCCAAGGAAAGCACAAAACGTAAACAATGTTTGTCACTCTCTCAGTCACCTTTTGGACGATGCATGGCATGACACCAGGATTAAGAAACAACAGAAATTGTACGTGTGTTGTGATCCATCATATATAATAACACATCAGTGCTCTCACTGGTGAACAACAAAATTGCAAGAGGAGATGGACACAGATCTTGTGCAGGGTGTGACATTAGAATTATTGGGACTTGACAGGGTAGATGCGAAGAGGTTATTTCCCTTTGTGGGAGAGTTTAGGACTGGATGGCATAATCTCAGAGTAAGAGGTCATAAGAAAATCCTTCCATACCTGGGATAAACCGAGTGAACCTTCTCTGGATTGCCTCAAATGCTAATATATCTTTCCTTAGATAAGGGGGGACCAAAACTGTTCGCAGTATTCCAGGTGTGGTCTCTGCAGAGAGTTGGGCTACGAGGGGAATTTTCAGGATGGCAACATGTAACTAGTGGAGTGCCACAGGGGTCAGTGCTGGGGTCACAATTATTTACAATGTATATTAATGACTTAGATGACGGATGTGAATGTTCTATTGCCAAGTTTACAGATGACACAAAAATAGGTAGCAAGGCAATTGTTGAGTATGACACAAATGCTGAATTTTACCAGGGGCGGGCGAGGCTCGCAGAATGGCATTCTCCATTGGTCTTGGGCGGGATCTTATGAGCCTCAGGCGGGTGAGGTGGTAAAATTCCGGCAAATGAGTCTACAGAGGGATATAGATAGATTAAATGAATGGGCAAAAATTTGGCAGATGGAATATAATGTTGGCAAATGTGAAGTTGTGCACTTTGGTAGGAAGAATAAATGAGCTGAGTATTATTTAAATGGAGAAATACTGCAGAAAGCTACAACACGGGGTCCTCATACATAAATCACAAAATACTAGCATGCAAGTTCAGCAGATAATAGGGAGGGAAAATTAAATTTTGGCCTTTATTTCAAAGGGGATGGAATATAGAAATAGGGAAGCTGTGCTAAAATTATACAAGGCACAAGTTAGACCACACTTGGAGTACTGTGTACAGTTTTGGTCCCCTTATCTAAGCAAAGATAAATTAGCATTTGAGGCAGTCCAGAGAATGTTTACTAGGTTTATTCCAGGTATGGAAGGATTTTTTTTATGAGGAGGTTGAATAGGTTGGGCCTGTACTCTTCAGGTTTTTATGTCATTCCTGCTCATGTAGTCAAACCTTTTCTCTGTACAGTTCAAATTTTCCCACTTCCCTTTATCTTTTTCTCTTTAGAATTCAAGTTCAAAATTTCTCTTTTTTCTTTTTCCCAATTCATTTTTTTTTCATTTCTGACTCCAGCTGCAAGTTATCTTTCAGTTCTATGCATAAGGTCCTAAAGAACATAAGAACATAAGAAATAGGAGCAGGAGTAGGCCATCTAGCCCCTCGAGCCTGCCCCGCCATTCAATAAGATCATGGCTGATCTGACGTGGATCAGTACCACTTACCCGCCTGATCCCCATAACCCTTAATTCCCTTACCGATCAGGAATCCATCCATCCGCGCTTTAAACATATTCAGCGAGGTAGCCTCCACCACCTCAGTGGGCAGAGAATTCCAGAGATTCACCACCCTCTGGGAGAAGAAGTTCCTCCTCAACTCTGTCTTAAACCGACCCTCCTTTATTTTGAGGCTGTGTCCTCTAGTTTTAACTTCCTTACTAAGTGGAAAGAATCTCTCCGCCTCCACCCTATCCAACCCCCGCATTATCTTATAAGTCTCCATAAGATCCCCCCTCATCCTTCTAAACTCCAACGAGTACAAACCCAATCTCCTCAGCCTCTCCTCATAATCCAAACCCCTCATCTCTGGTATCAACCTGGTGAACCTTCTCTGCACTCCCTCCAATGCCAATATATCCTTCCTCATATAAGGGGACCAATACTGCACACAGTATTCCAGCTGCGGCCTCACCAATGCCCTGTACAGGTGCATCAAGACATCCCTGCTTTTATATTCTATCCCCCTCGCAATATAGGCCAACATCCCATTTGCCTTCTTGATCACCTGTTGTACCTGCAGACTGGGCTTTTGCGTCTCATGCACAAGGACCCCCAGGTCCCTTTGCACGGTAGCATGTTTTAATTTGTTTCCATTGAGATAGTAATCCCATTTGTTATTATTTCCTCCAAAGTGTATAACCTCGCATTTCTCAACGTTATACTCCATTTGCCATATCCTCGCCCACTCACTCAGCCTGTCCAAATCTCTCTGCAGATCTTCTCCGTCCTCCACACGATTCACTTTTCCACTTATCTTTGTGTCGTCTGCAAACTTCGTTACCCTACACTCCGTCCCCTCCTCCAGATCATCTATATAAATGGTAAACAGTTGCGGCCCGAGTACCGATCCCTGCGGCACGCCACTAGTTACCTTCCTCCAACCGGAAAAACACCCATTTATTCCGACCCTTTGCTTCCTGTCGGATAGCCAGTTCCCAATCCACTTTAACACACTACCCCCAACTCCGTGTGCCCTAATCTTCTTCAGCAGCCTTTTATGGGGCACCTTATCAAACGCCTTTTGGAAATCCAAAAACACCGCATCCACCGGTTCTCCTCCATCAACCGCCCTAGTCACATCTTCATAAAAATCCAACATGTTCGTCAAGCACGACTTTCCCCTCATGAATCCATGCTGTGTCTGATTGATCGAACCATTTCTATCCAGATGCCCTGCTATCTCCTCTTTAATAATGGATTCCAGCATTTTCCCTACTACTAAAGAGTTGGCATCTTCTTTCCTTCTGTTTGTTTTTTGTTTGTTTGCCTGGTGTGATGGATTTTGTCCACTTGCTCAGTAGAGATTCTACATTCCAAGTCCACATTGAAGTAGATGGACCATGGCAGGTCAGCATCTAACCAGTCGGGAGCTGTCCAACTCGAGGTGGGCAGTGCCTAACCAATAGAATATGATGGTGCCCCCCAGCATTGGAGACACCCTGTAGCAGTTATTCTATATGCCAATCAAGTTGAGCTTATCACACATAGCTGCTGTTTCCTGTGAAACTGCAGTGTCCTCTCCAGGGTGCAAGTTTGAGAAAATTTATGGAGATCCTGGACTGTTTAAATATCAGGGTCCCGTTTTCAACTTCCCTGATGGGGTTCAAAGGAACACAAAGCACTATACTTGGCACCAACTTGGATGCAGGAATTGCCAGGAAGATTAAATATTTAGACATGAATGTTTGGGCCCCACTCCAGATTTTCTGTCAGGATTTACTCACTCAGCCATCCTGATGTGTCCACAAGGCAGTGGAGCTATTTTCCCACATCTGGGAGCTTGGTTCATGAGTGCCAGAATGGGTCCTCATGGCTTCATACTGCATATCTGAAGCCAAACCTCCTTCGGGTTTCCTCTAGTGTATTAGCCTGGGGTCATGAGACCCTGTTTCCATGTGTCATCACAAGGAGGCACAGCCGAGGATTTGCCAATGGAGGGGCTGTGTCTTGCCAGGGAAAAACTCACACATTTGACTCTCTTTTTCACATTGTTGCTAGCATTGGGCTGAAACTGAGGGACAAACTAACACATAAAAAATGGAAAGCAAGATAACTCCTTCAGCCACAAACTAGACAAGTCACATTGACCTGTTGGCCACAACAAGTAAATTGAGTTAATCTCTGAATACTAACCAGAGAGGTGTTGTCACCAACAAAGCATTTTGCAGGAGATTGAAGAAAAGATAGCTTTTGCTATCAGCACTTCATCTGGCAATTTTACACAGGAAAACAAACCACTTATCTTACTTATTCATCAGAACGTTCAAAAGGACAATTAATCCCTTATGAACAAAATAAAGTGCCTTTTTGATTGTTGCGCTCAGTTAATATTGCTTAACCCTAGAGTTAAGGCTCTGTTAATTTTTGAGTACTCTTATTTATTTTAAAACATGGTCTGTGTTTTGATAGTTTGCCATTGTGATCTATTTGAAAGTATTGAATGAGTTGCCATAAGGTCCAGTACACTGATACTGCATTTGGGGTAACAATTAGTCCCTGGTTCATTAACAGGAGAAACTGTAAAAGCATTGAAAAAGAAAGTTAGTATTTTAAAACTCAACAAAGGAACAAGGAGGGATGGGCTCAACAACATATTTATTTAAAACATTTCAAAGCATAAAAATCAAGTTATTGTGACAAAAATGAAGTCTAACAAAATATTTTACAGAAATGCATTGACAATATAGGTTTCAAAAGATAAGAAAAGAAGAAATAGGAACTGGATAGACCATGCAGCTCCTTGAGTCTGCTATCATTCAATAAGATCATGGCTGATCGAATCTTGCCTTCAATTCCACTTTCCTTTCTAACTCTCGACTCCCTAAAGTTCAAAAATCAGTTGTGGCAGGATTGGGTCTTCTGGCCTGTCAGTGCCCTTCAATACTGACTCCATTAGAGTTTGGCAGATCAGAGGGAGGAAACCTAACTTTTATGTTGTACCTTGCTGAGAAATTACACATGGCATATGGGGTTTGGGGGTGGGGGGGCAACTTTTGCCACTCCAGGCATAGCTCTGGTACCCACTTTTCCCATGAGGATAGAAAATTGAGTGCCAGTCCACCACATTGGAGGAAGTATGGTGGAAAATTGGTGCCAAGCCCCAGATTCCATGATGCCCCAGTGCAAAGGAGGATCCCGTTTTATATGAAATTTTTCCAGAGATCTCTCAAATCCCACTACTACCCATCTGGAAGCCGGTCTGGAAATGTTGCTTAATATTCTGGCCTCCAACTTTATGCCTAATGAGCTGACAAAGAAGGAACTCTGGCATAATCTGTAGTAAGAAGTTTAACAACACCAGGTTAAAGTCCAACAGGTTTATTTGGTAGCAAAAGCCACACAAGTTTTCGGAGCTCCAAGAAGAAGGGGCTTGGAGCTCCGAAAGCTTATGTGGCTTTTGCTACCAAATAAACCTGTTGGACTTTAACCTGGTGTTGTTAAACTTCTTACTGTGTTTACCCCAGTCCAACGCCGGCATCTCCACATAGGGATCTGTAACATTATTGATCCAGAATGGGGAAAACAGATGTTTCACCAATTATAAAAGTGTCCAGAAATTCCAGAATGTTTCATCCCAAATGAGGTGCCACAGAAATTGACACCATGGACCAGGATGCTGTGTATCCAGATTAGTTCCCAAGCTTTCTGCCATTCTCCTGCCCAAAATGGCTCGTACCAGAACACTTCCAGATTCCTACAGCCTTTAAGTGAAGCTTTCTACTTTGCCGAGGCTATAAAATGAATGATTTGCAATCACCTGTTCATCATAGAACACATTCAATTTTGCAAAGGGTTTATACTTGGTCAATGAGCATGGCTAATTTGATCGCACTGATGTTATGCTCTCATTGAAGTTGAAAGCTGC
Source organism: Mustelus asterias (assembly GCF_964213995.1). Lineage (NCBI taxonomy): Eukaryota > Metazoa > Chordata > Chondrichthyes > Carcharhiniformes > Triakidae > Mustelus > Mustelus asterias. The sequence goes on along the minus strand of NC_135809.1, from coordinate 42,976,483 downwards.
ACACATATTTCATGGCTCACTTTCACTTTCCACCTCTGTGGCACCGCCAGATTTTGTCTCTGTCATGAAACGCTGCTGAAACCCTCATTTAATGTCTTGTTACCTCCAGACTCTATTGTTCCAATGCACTCCAGGCTGTTCTCCCACACTCTACTCTGTAAACTCAGCCAAAACTCTATTGCCCTGTCTTAATTCACACTTAGCCCTGTTCCCCTATCATCTCTGTGCTTGCTGATTTACATTGGCTATCAGTCAAACAACGTCTTGATCTTAAAATTCTCTCTTTGTTTTTAAATCCCTCTCTAACTCCACAACCCTATTGGATATCTGCGCTCCTCTAATTCTAGCCTCTCGTGCACCCCCAATTTTACCTGCACCACCTTTGGTGGAAGCGACTTCCCAAGCTCTGAAATACCCTCCCTACATCTCTGTCTCTCCAAGTCACTTTCCTCCTTTACAACATTCCTTAAAGCCAACTTCTTTGGCCAAACTTTTTGTCATCGAACCAAATATATATAACCTTATGTGGCTCAGTGTCATACTCTGTTTTATAATGTCTATGTGAAGCACTTTGGAATGCTTCATTAGGTTAAAGGTACCAAATTTGTTGTTGAAATATACACGCTGATTAACTCCTCGTTCATACTTATTGTAAAACTGATACATAGGCCTGCTAAAGTAATACATATTTTTAAATTTTCAGTGAAATGAAATAAATCATTTTCACTGAATTAAATTACTATCAACAAAGCCAAATAAACTCCTATTCATTCCAAAAAGCCATGCAGGTCTAGAAACACTCTGGATTAATAGGTCAAGGGTGCTTCAATCAAAATGTGGACATGACTAGATGACAACATGGATTGCAAAATACTAAACCTGCCAAAACTTGTGTGAGACTGCCAGAAAATACACACTAGATAGTCAAAACATTCTTCAGTGTCTTCTGACATTTTAATACTAGCAAATGCAAGACACTGAGGAGTAATTCCTTGCAATTTCAAGAATGTTTTTGTGATAAAATGCCTTCAGCAGACAAGAAAACTAAATGGATGATGAGTGTTGGATTTCAGACATCCTCAATAGTTTAACACTGAAAATACAAAGGACAAATATCACATGTACATTGCTGGCAGAGTTTGTTACAATCCCAGTTGGTGTTACAAATGGACTGGAAGGTCCCAGAATGGAGCACTGGCTCAAAAGACCATAACTTTACTTTTTTTAGAAAACGTGGAAGAACAGGGTGGCACGGTAGCACAGTGGTTAGCACTGCTGCTTCACAGCTCCAGGGACCTGGGTTCGATTCCCGGCTTGGGTCACTGTCTGTGTGGAGTTTGCACGTTCTCCTCGTGTCTGCGTGGGTTTCCTCCGGATGCTCTGGCTTCTTCCCACAGTCCAAAGGTTAATTGGCCATGCTAAATTGCCCCTTAGTGTCCTGGAATGCGTAGGTTAGAGGGATTAGCAGGTAAATATGTGGGGATATGGGACAAAATTCCATTTGCCTTCTTAATTACCATCAGTGACGGTCTTCACAGATCGTACATATCCTTTAGTGGGGAACACATATCAACACTCATTCTCTCACAGACACTTGCACATCGCCACCACCCCAACTGTCATGTTGCTCACACTCCAAGCTCTGGTCCTACTGGTTGGGGCTCACCTTTTCTCATAGCCAAATTGTGAAGGGCCCATGCAAATTGCGACCTTGCAGAGAACCCTCCCTGGTGCATATTGCAGAGAGCCACCTGAGCAGTCCAGGCATCTGAATTGCATCTTCAGAAGTTCTATGGTCTGTTCTATGACTGAGTCTGTGGAATGGTGAGTAGTGTTGTATCTCTCCTCAGCATGAGTCTGAGGATCTAGTCATTGTTGTGGTGGACATTCCCACCTTCCCCCCGAGCGCATCACCTGCAAGATTCCAGTGAGATGCAAATGAATGTAAATGCCATTCACGCCATCAGGCAGCAAGAGAACCAACCTACCACTGGGAGAAGTTCAAACTGTTTTTATGCCAGTGGATTTCCAACTTTTTGGCTCCCACTGGATTCTCTGTTTCTGCCCGCCACCAAACCCACCATGGGCAGGATGAGAGAATTCTGCCCAAGGTGTTGCAATACCAGTATCGGTCAGGGAGTTGCAGGGGTGATAAATGATCTGGACTTTGTGCAAGTTAGGATATGAACACCAGAGTTTTAAGTGAATTTTAATTTATGGAGGGTGCAAGGTGGGAGGTGAGTCGAGGGTCTTGGAATAGTCAGTTAATTGTCTGTCGCTACAATTAATATACAATATTGCATGACATTTTTCTTACTTAAAGCCTGAACTTTTCAAACAAGAAACAATAAGTTTATTTGTTTTCTAAAGTTAGTGTACAAAGTCAGATGGTTCCCAAGTGTACCTTCACAGCTAATTCAACAAATGGTTTAATCACAATTAACATGACCAAATAGAATTGAAGCTCAAAAAGAATTGAATGATAGTACCATGTGCAAATATAAGCAGGTTGTGCGGCAGATAAAAGATTAAAAATAATGAAAAGAAATAAAATGGTGTTGTGAAACAAATGTACGCTCTTGTATAAGTGCAGTATAAAACAAGAAAATATATACACTTGATTACTGTCATTCCTTCAACTGATAGTTAACATCTATGTTGTTACGAACATTCAATGACTTCATTCACCAGCACTGTGAAGTATACACTAGAGACTGAACAAGCTTTCAAAGTACAAAGGGAATTGAAATGAACAACAAGCAGAGAACTTTACAATTTAACTTTGTAAATAAAATATTTTAAAATTTCTCTGCATCTGGCTGACTTGCTGAGCAGTGCCACGAATATGACGATTACCCCATTCGTAGCCAACTGTGGCTTGGCATCTCACTCCATAGCCAATCATTTCCAGATCCTTAATCAAGCTCTGCATTGTCATCAAGGAGGATTATGATTTATGTCTGTGTTGTGATTAGAGCACTTCTCAATTCATCAAAACAGAAGATTAATCATCAAACAATCTAAAATCCCTGTCTTTTTTGGGTTAACTTTTGTCTTTGGAATTCAACCCGTAAACAATCACTGAAAAACTTCTCTCCTCCCTTCCTGTTATAATTGTAAAACCGTGAAAAAGAACCATAAATACATAAGATGTTGCACTGCTGCAATAAATTGCTACAACGAAGAGCTCTTGTTACAGTTCATATGATTATCATCAGATTATGCTGTACAATTGGCAACACAAGGACTGTAACTGGAGAAGACAGTCTGAACCAAAGTTGCATTGCACAATCATACGCATCTGGCTTTAATTATTAGCAAACAGACTTAAAAGGATTTAATTGTCACAAAACTGGAGTAGTTACTTCTATAAGAAATATATAAATCAATACTTCAATGAACTTGCTGAAGTTTCTTTTTTTTAATTTCCTATTTCTTTTCAACATTGATAATAAAGCTCTGTGACCATTCCAGCAAATCCCTGTCATAAGTCTGATGAATCAAGTTAAAGGGCCATCAATTACTTCTGGATCTGGAAATGATGTACTCTGGCATTCTCTGCATTCTGCCACGGTGCCTTGTGAGTATAGAGTCTTTGCTCAACTCCAACAAAGACACCAGCACAACAGGGGTGTCACCATCAGAGGGGAGTCTCAGGCCAAGAGTTTCCTCACCCCTGGCCCAACAGAAAAAAAACACCCTGGGTGGAGCAGACTTAACAGCTGCTGAATAGTGAAAGTGGAGACAGCTGAGGGTCATTGTGTGGCCCCTTGGAGATAGGAAAGGTTGAGTATAAATGTTTCACTCCTTCAATACAAAGGGCTCTGCTAGTTCCTTACTAAGGTATAATTTATAGCCCTGGAACTGCCTCTCCACCAGATATTGAGCACTAAACCACAATATTTTAGACAGGATTGGTAGGTAGTCTCCCAAGGTGAGATCTTGGTGATGGTGCCAATCCAAATTATGCTAGGAGGGTGACCTCCACTAATCACACAAACTTCAGCAAAGATCAAGTCACCATCAGATGCATCTCAGCACATATCACCATGTGCGAAGGCAAAAGCAGGCATTTCTTCCACTCTTACCCAGTCCTGTGGCACTACAGAGATTTAATGTCCATCCAAAAAAGACAGTCATCGCATTTTATGGTCCCACTCACCTGCAAACCCATCAAGCTGGAGCATAAAATTCTGTCTAATGTTTAACTTTGTTTAGTTATAGGTCTTTTGGTTTGTATTTCTTAATTTGATGGAAGTTTATAAGCACTTTTTAAAATGTTTGCAAAGCAATTGCACTCTCATTTCCTACTGGTAGGATAGGAATTCATCCAGTGTTAGGGAACCCGAGGTTCAGAAAAAGTTGTGACAGAATAATCAGCGCATCTGACTGCATCTGGGGCTGGTTACAGAAACTCACTATTCCCCCAGTGTATGAAGTTAGAAACTTTATTAAAGCCACATGGGGTTAACAGATGACTATAGGAACTGTGTAGGCTATTCACTCCCTCGTACTGTCATTTTCCCCATTCCATATTGACATTATGCCAGACATCTATCTTAACTCCATTATTCCATATTCATCAGTTCCCTGATCTAATAATAACCTATCAACTGATTACTCTTGAAAATGTCAATAGATCGAACATTCATAGCATTTTGAAGAAATTCTAGACTTCCTTTCCCCTGTGAAAAAAAGTTTCCCAATTTGATTTCAACTGGACAAGCTCCAAATATAAAATCATATCCCCATTTATTGGATTTCCCATCAGAGGGAATAATTTCTCTGCATTTTGCCTATTGATTCATTTTATCATTTGAAACACCTCAGTAACATTGCCCTTCAACTTTCAACAATCTAGAAAATAAAAACTAAGGGCTGAAGACAATGGACCTTTGAACAGCTCATTGCATTTTACCATCCCACCTCTGCCCTGACATATCTTTCTTGATCCCCACAAGTCAGCACAGTGCTCATGGGTCTGATCACGGCTTTGTACAGTTGAAGCATGATTTGCTCATTTTTGTATTCTTTGCCATGTAATCCAAGGGAAACATTAGCTTTTCCAGAATTAGAACTTAAGAGTTCCATTACATACTAACAGCATTAACATTTTTGACAGTGTGTTGCTTTACAAGCTTGATAGAGCTGTAGAGGCAAAGAGCTTTATAGGTGATGCAGCTTTCCAGGTATTATAGTTACGAGGGGCAAAAGGCTTTACAAATATCTTAAGTATAAAGGCAAATGGCTTGTAGGCATTATGGCTTTAGGGGGCAAACAGTTTTCTCGACAATATAACTATGGGGTTCAAACAGCTTTCCGGGCAATAAAGCTACAGGGGACAAAAACAGCTTTACAGGCAATACAGCTATGGGGCAAACAGATTACAGGCAATATAAATACAGGGACAAACAGCTCTCCTGGCGATATAGCTACAGGGTAGGGGGGTGGGGGTGGGGAAACAGTTTTACAGGCAATACAGAAAGGGCAAACCACTTTACAACTCAATATATACAGCCACAGGGAGAAAATAAACAAAACAAGCAATACTGGTTCAGCTCGTAAATAGCTTTACACACATTTACAACAGGCCTGGTCTTGCAACCTTTGTATTACAATTGTTAAATGGGTTACATCATTATCATGTAGAGCTCTGCAAGTAGGCAGAATTCCTGGAAAGCGTGACAAATCTTGTACAATACAGCTTATCATTTCAACAAAAGTCAAGGCAACCAACAGATTTTTTATATTCTGTAAAGTATGGTTTTTACATCTTTAAAAAGATACTCATGGTGTTTGCAAAACGTATAGGTTATTTTACAGGCATATTTACTTTTTGTTAAATTAGATCCCAACCTAAGGCACATGGCAAAGTTCTGAGGGAAGTTTATTGAGTTTTCAAAAATTTTAAGAAGCAGTACCCAGATAAGCAAACTTTAATGATGCATTAACCAACTGATGTGTAAAAGTTCACGCAGAGTGTACTTACATAGGGGTTCCAATAAACCTGACTTGTATCCTGAAATCAGCTTAAAAGCTGAAGAAATAGTCACAAATCATCGCCTATAGAAAATCCTGAAGTTTAAATAGGTTGAATTCATTGCTTAGTCAGAAAAAAAGTGTAATTTTAAATTAATTAATGCTTAGAAAATATCAAAACACTCCTTAAGATATTTTCCCCAGAAGAATTTGATTATGTCCTTTTTAAATAGGTAACAAAGGAGCTCTGTTTTTTTTTAACGGCTTGTAGCCAGCAAGCATGGTTCCAGACAGCAGAGTCATGATCGTACATGTTGTAATACATTCTGTCTTACCTTGTAGACTGAACAGCAACAGACTGAGCAACATTATTGAGATTCGTGCTGGGAGATCCATCAGCCAGGAAATCTAGAAAAAAGCTTCCTGTTACAGTATTCAACAAAAGCACTGAATTCTGTTCTTTCTCTCAAGTGCCTTTTCCCTGCTCAGTTTTCTCTGTTCCTTCGTTTCTTCGCTTTCTCCTGCAGTCCTGACTGAAGCTGACTTTGACCACAACTCTTTTATAAAACAAACCACAGGGTTTACTTTGAAGGTCTGGGTCTTTCCAAAAGAGATTCCTTAGCAATTATCCCGACTAAGATTTCTGGCCAAACACCCTGAGGGGATCTCTGCCAGGGAGGTGGGAGTTGTAGGCCTTCACTGCAGCACTGCTCCTCCTGTACTTAATTCACCAACAAGTTTGTTAACTCGCGTCTTTAACCCTGAGAGTAACAGTTTATGTGGATGTCAAATTTCAAAATAATCAGCCAGGAAAACCTACAATAAAAAAGCTTTCCTTTAATTTTGTCAAATTATAGAGGCAAAGCTGCATAATTTAAAGATCTGTTGGTAAACAACTGATATGAAATTCTACATTATGTGCAGGCGCAGTTACAGATGTCATGAAGAGCTATTACTGATTATTGTTTCGACTCTACTGATAATTTGGCTAACAAAATTAATCATCCCGAATGTATCACTGAGCCACAAAAGTGTCCTAACTTTAGTCACTGAGTTAGCTGAGCTCGGTCATGGAAGCAGTAGAATTGACACAATTGATTTTATCACTTCTGCCAAAGGAGAAATAAAGTCAGTCTGTGCTTTTACTCACTGCTATCCAGTGACTCCAGTAAATGTACAGATCTCAGACCCAGGTCAGCTCTATGGTAAATCTTGTCCATCTTCACAAACAAAGACTGGCCACTGGAGTGTCGGCGTTGGACTGGGGTAAACACAGTAAGAAGTTTAACAACACCAGGTTAAAGTCCAACAGGTTTATTTGGTAGCAAAAGCCACACCTGGTGGCTTTTGCTACCAAATAAACCTGTTGGACTTTAACCTGGTGTTGTTAAACTTCTCACTGGAGTGTGATCATAGAATTAGTACAGTATGTAGAAACTTGATGTCTGTGTCGATATGCGCGATCTTCTTGGAGATCCTCTCCACTTGGAGCCGGCAGTTTGCGGTGTCGATGGTAGTCATGATGTGGAGATGCCGGCGTTGGACTGGGGTAAAACTGGGGTTACCCCAGTGATGCGCGATAAATCACACGGGAGGCTGGATGTACAGGGGAAATAAAGGCTTTTATTACCAACAATAACGGAGCTACTATATACAATATACAATCCCAGACTAAAGGGTCACCAGGCAGAGCAGTGACCTTTATACCTCTCCCAGAAGGCGGAGCCAACTGGAGTGTACCATAGGACTATATTAACAGGTAGAACAGCCCAACCCTAACCCCAACAGTAACATATCTACAGACTCATAGTGCTGGCCAAACCATGGCTCAGCACTCCTGGTGGTAACCAACAATGGTTCACCACATTCACCCCTCCTTTAAAAACAATGGCTGGCGGGGCACAAAAAAACAGAACAACTGTTCATCTGTCTATAAGTTCAATCATTTTGGGGGACCGCACCGTCTCTGCGACCTCCTCAACACTGGCGATGACGCCGGTTCAGGCAATCGCGGTGACCTTCTCTCCAAGGCGGTGTCCAGTAGCTCCTCCAGTTCCTCACGGGCCGGTAGACTACGAGGTGGTGACAATCCGCTGGACTCGAGCACGCCTCGAGGTGGCGACAATCTCCTGGACTCAGGCAAGCTGTACACGGGAGTAAGAGGGTTAAGTGGTGGTCCTGATACTGCCCGCGCCGTGTCAGGAGAAGAGATAATGGTCGGGGGGTCCCTAACTGGGGGTGTGGGAGCGACTGGGGTTTCCAAGCCCCCTGCAGGCGCCAGATCTCGAATCGAGACCATGTCCTCTCGCCCGTCAGGATATGCCACATAGGCATATTGAGGGTTGGCGTGGAGGAGATGGACCTGTTCAACCAAAGGGTTGGACTTGCGGGTCCTAACATGCCGCCGCAGGAGGACAGGTCCTGAGTACGTCAACCAAGATGGTAATGAGGTCCCAGAGGAAGACTTCCTAGGGAATGAAAACATTCTCTCATGAGGAGTAGCGTTGGTTGCCGTACACAGGAGTGAGCAGATGGAATGGAGCGCATCAGGGAGTACCTCTTGCCAACGGGAGACTGGAAGACCTTTAGACCTCAACGCCAGTAAGACAGCCTTCCAGACTGTAGCATTCTCTCGTTCAACCTGCCCATTACCCCTACGATTGTAGCTCGTGGTTCGACTAGAGGCAATCCCATTTAAGAGCAGGTATTGCCTCAAGTTGTCGCTCATGAACGACGAGCCCCTATCACTGTGGATATAACAGGGGTAACCGAACAGAGTGAAAAGATCCCGTAATGCTTTGATAACCGTGGCAGCGGTCATATCAGAACAGGGAATGACAAAAGGGAATCGTGAGTACTCGTCAATCACATTGAGGAAGTACACGTTCCGATCTGTCGAGGGAAGGGGGCCCTTGAAGTCCACACTCAGTCTTTCAAAAGGACGAGTGGCCTTAATGAGGTGTGCCCTGTCAGGTCGGTAGAAGTGCGATTTGCATTCAGCACATACCTGGCAGCTTCGAGTTATGGACCTGACATCCTCCACCGAGTAGGCTAGATTCCGGGCCTTTATAAAATGGAAGAGCCGAGTGACCCCCAGATGGCAGAGGTCATTGTGGAGAGCCTGTAATCGATTCTCCTGCACACTAGCGCATGTTCCACGCGACAGGGCGTCCGAGGGCTCGTTGAGCTTCCCTGGACGGTACATGATATCATAATTGTAGGTGGAGTGTTCGATTTTCCACCTCAAGATTTTATCATTCTTGATCTTACCCCGTAACGTGTTGTTGAACATGAACGCCACGGACCGCTGGTCCGTGAGCAGAGTGAACCGTTTTCCCGCCAAGTAATGGTGCCAATGCCAAACGGCCTCCACAATGGCCTGGGCCTCTTTTTCCACCGCAGAATGCCGAATTTCAGGGCCTTGGAGGGTGCGAGAAAAAAAGGCGACGGGCCTGCCCGCCTGGTTAAGTGTGGCGGCCAGGGCGAAATCAGATGCATCACTCTCCACCTGGAAGGGGATGGACTCATCAATAGCGTGCATCGTGGCTTTCGCGATGTCGGCTTTTATTCCTGCAAAGGCTAAGCGAGCCTCTGTTGTTAGGGGAAAGGAGGTAGACTTGATGAGCGGACGGGCTTTGTCCGCGTAATTGGGAACCCACTGTGCATAGTATGAGAAGAAGCCTAAGCATCTTCTCAGTGCTTTTATGCTAGTGGGCAGGGGAAGTTCGAGGAGGGGACGCATATGGTCTGGATCAGGGCCGAGGACCCCGTTTTCCACCACATATCCGAGGATAGCTAGGCGGCGCTTGCGAAACACACACTTCTCCCTCATCCAGGTGAAAGTAGCTATGCTATAAGGAATGTCAGTTATCTTGGACTAGAGTGGAGAACATTAACCAGGATTGCTTCTGATTGCTAACTTGTGACCCCTGAAATAAAGGAGGGTTGAGGGGCAGTGTGAAGGTTGGCTGTAAAGCTCCAAGATTGAAAATCCAGGACCTAATTCCATAGCAAAACAGTGACTTTTTCCTGGATTTTCAATCTTGGAGCTTTACAGCCAACCTTCACACTGCCCCTCAACCCTCCTTTATTTCAGGGGTCACAAGTTAGCAATCAGAAGCAATCCTGGTTAATGTTCTCCACTCTAGTCCAAGATAACTGACATTCCTTATAGCATAGCTACTTTCACCTGGATGAGAACAGCCATGGGACAGCACAGACTTCAGCCTAATATTAACTCTAGATGGGAATCAGGGTGAGAGCAATGGCAGGTAGCAAACCTTCCCGAACTCAGCAGCATGAGCTTAGGGAATTTTAACTCCAAGGCCTCATTAGTTTCCCATGTAAAGGAAGAGACAGAAAATTCCAATAAATCATGAAGTTTTATGAGGGCCTAAGATCAGGATATTGTGGCAGAGATAGTGTGAGGCCTTTGATCCAGAAACAGCAAGAAAATTTGTAATTTCTTCAAAATATTTGGGAAATCTGTAAAAATGTTTGAAAACGATGTTTAAGGGTTTATATTGTAAAGGGATGAATTATAATTTTGGATAGTATGAAAAACTGGTCCATGTGGCCTGGTGACCCCTGAACTGGAAGCAATACCCCCTACAGGAAGAAAGTTAAAACACAGAAGCTGTGTAATACCCAATCAAGAAGAAAAGGAGGAGCTGAAGAGTGAAGCAAAACATGTTTAGAATTGCTGCTTCTTTCATTTCCATCTGATTGAATGCCCATAATGTGCAAAAGTAAAGGTGTTACAGTACATCTATTCTGTACCGTGACTGATGGGAGTTGAGAGTTTAGAAGGTTCAAAGAAGAAGTGCACCAGAAAGGGGAGGTTGCATGGGTGAAGTTTGTTTACCTTCAGTAACTCACCTCCTGACCCCCCAAAGCCTTTCAACCAACGATAAGGCAAAAGTCAGGAGTATAATGGAATACTTTTCACTTGCCTGGATAAGTGCAGCTCCAACAACACAAGAAGCTTGACACCATCCAGGACAAAGCTGCCCACTTGATTGCCACACCTTCCACAAACATTCAATCCCTCCACCATTGACAAGCGGTGGTAGCCGTTTGTACCATCTAGAAGATGCACTGCAGGAACTCACCAACACTCCTTAGGTAGTTCAAAACCCTACCTAAGGGTTTCCAAACTCTAGAACCCCTACCATCTAAAAGGACAAGAACAGCAGATACTGGAGAACACCACCATCTGGAAGTTCCCTTCCAAGTCACTCTCTATCCTGACTTGGAAATATATTGCCGTTCCTTCACTGTCACTGGGTCAAAAGCCTGGAATTCCCACTTTAACAGCACTATGGGTGTACCTGCATCTCAGGGATGGCAGTGGTTCAAGAAGGCAGTTCAGCATATGTTATGTAGTGGCACTCAAGGCATCATCAAGACACTTAAAGCTTTATTAGGAAAAAAAGGTATTTATTGAATAAGAGAAACTATGGACAGGGGTTTGCAGTGCTAGGCTACCTTGGAGCAGCAGCCCCCGGTTGCTCCAGTCTTCAAGACATATTCTGCCTGAGAGGACTCCACCCTCTGTGGTGATCACTCACTCTCAGTTCCCATTAGTCCCTCAAGCCAGGTGACCCTTTTCTGCTGTGCTGTCTTAAAGAGACAGACACCACCATCACTACAGTACCACCTTCTGAAGGGCAAATAGGAATGGGCAATAAATGCTGACCTAGCCAGCAACTCACATCATGTAAATGAATAATAAAAAACATGGAAGCTGCTCCCTGCAGAAAATCAACTAAGTCGTAGGAAAGGGACTGGAATTTTGCTTGGAAGAACTGTGTGGCTAAAAATAAGACCATACAGGTAGAGTGGACTGCCCCTAACTCTGGGAGATAGTCTTTGTTGTATCTGCTATGCCATGTATAATTTATAGTTTGTACTGACTGTGATTTGCCTGTTAATTTATGTTTAACACAAGTCACAGTCAAGTTACAAAAAATGAAATTTTGTCCAGTAATTTCTTCAGTTGGGAGTTCAATAATATTGGCTATTTATGCTTATGGATCCCCATCTGCGCTTGTAACAATACTTCAAACTTTCCTTTCTTGTACATTCCTGGCTTCAGAAGGAAAGTAAGAAAAAAAGGCTTCCTTTTAGCTTTCTTCTACATTCAACTCTTCCTACAACCATTTTCTCACCAAGGCCACAGTTAAAATAGAAGTCACACCCTAATTATCATCATTGGAATCAGATCTGCATATTTAAAGAACAACCCTGCTGGTTCCCAGTGGGAGATCTTCCTGCCTAATCAAAAGAGCAAGTTAAAACAGTAGGCTATGGGATCAATGCCGGAATCTGTGGATGTGCCCCATTGACAATTTTACCTGCCCACTCATTCCAGTTTAGCCAGATGGGCTTGATTTAAACCACCCTGTTGGAGTCAAACCTAGGACTACTGCTGTATGACTCAATTCGGGCAGCGCTCCAAAAACTAGTGGCTCGTGCTACCAAATAAACCTGTTGGACTTTAACCTGGTGTTGTGAGACTTCTTACTGTATTTACCCCAGTCCAACACTGGCATCTCCACATCGTGACTCAATTATATACAGCCTTGACTAAATAACTCATCAGGGAACACATAGTAGATTTTGAATATGTAGGATACAGGATTTTAAAAACAGTTGGGGCAATGGTAATGCTGCAAAGTTTGTTTATTTTTTGGTCTTTGTCATGTTTCAACTGTAGGGTTCTTAGTAGGTGACACCCTTAAATCAGTTACCACCTTCAAATTAGTTTGGGAAAAGTTTTTTTAAAATCTTTTATATAATGCAGCAGGTTTTGGAGATGTTGCAAAGGAGATATACTATAATGATACCAGGGAAGAGGAACTTCAGTTGTATAGAGAGATTAGAGAAGCTGAAGTTGTTCTTCTTTTGGCAGAGAAAGTTCAAAGGAGATTTAATACATGTTTTCAAAATTATGAAAGATTTTGATAGAGTAAGTAAGGAAAAAATGCTTTAACTGACGGGAGAGTTGGTAACCAGAATAAATAAATTCAAGATAATTTCCAGAAGGGCTAAAGGGGAGATGAGATTTTTTAACGCAGTTAGGAACTGAAATGCACCATCTGAAAGGCTGGTGGAAGCAGATTCAATCATTCCCTCAAAAGGGAGTTGAATGCATATTAAATTTTTAAAGAAGCTTTTAAAGTTTATTTATTAGTGTCACAAGTAGGCTTACATTCTTACTGCAATGAGGTTATTGTGAAAATCCCCTAGTTGCCACACTCCGGCACCTGTTCGGGTACACTGTTGGAGAATTTAGCATTGCCAATACACCTAACCAGCACATTGCGGGAGGAAACCGGAGCACCCGGAGGAAACCCACACAGACACAGGGAGAACGTGCAAACTCCACACAGACAGTCACCCAAAGTGGGAATTGAACCCGGATACCTGGTGCTGTGAGGCAGCAGTGTTAACCTCTGCCACCCTTGAAAAGAAAGGATTACATGGCTATGGAAGAAGAGCGGAGTAATGGGACTAATTGGAGCTGTCAAAGAGCTGGCACAGACACAATGGGCTGAATGGCCTCCTTCTGTGGAGTAAAATTCTAATAGACCAAAAGTCGTGAATAAATTTAATGATCATGAAGAAGAGGTGAGCTATTTTCAGGCTCTATTGTTCCTTGGTTAAATGCCAAGAAATTCTACCAGTTTTTCTATTATGTGCTATGGTACAGCCATGTCATTGATTAATATCTGGCCATTCACTTCAATGTGCTCCAAGCAGCACTACTCAGGCTTATGTTGATTCGCTGAAGCAGTGAATCATGGGCAGCTACTTGTGTGACCTGCATGACATTCTTCAATGGGATCAATGCAGAATACTGCATGGGCCACACAGGTGGCATCCCCGGCCTGTAGCATTGTTGCTCCCAGGGAATGAATATAAATCTGGGTAATACTGGAATGAATTTCTCCCCATTATCTCCTGAAGCAATCATTTACTTTATTGGCTGAAGGAAAGAGTCTCTATGCTGAAAATGAACTGGTTTCTCAGTATGAGGATATTGAGACCTTGAGAGTTTGTAGCCAGTGGTACAGATTTTATGCAGCTATCTTGCTCACAGCTGACAACAAACAGATTTATAACTCTGATCACTCTCCTGATTTCTAGAATAACTCATTCGAATTTCCTTACAGATTCTCCATAATCTGGCAGATTCGCCATAACTCCATATGGCAGATTCGCTATACATGTATTCAGAGTTTCCACTGATATAAGTTTCTCTTCAACCTTGGTGTGTGATCAGTCAAACCCCCAAAGACTCCAAACTCATTAATTATTTTCCATAATGATTCATTCTTACCTCCTGCTCTGAAGATTTTCCAGAAATTAATCAGTCACATTCTTAAACGACTTTAAAGAAATTACTTTCACTACCTAGAAAGGTTGGGGGGAGGGAATCGTGATGAGGTGACTGAGAGCGAGGAGGTTAGCCCGCAAATAGAGAAGGATTGTACACAGTGTAAGAGCGAGAATAGACGGGTGATGGAGAAGGGGAGAGCTCGGACCAAAGGTTTGAGATGTGTCTATTTTAACGCCAGGAGCGTAGTGAATAAAGTGGATGAGCTTAGAGTGTGGATCGATGCTTGGAAGTGTGATGTGGTGGCCATTACGGAGACTTGGGGACAGGGACAGGACTGGATACTTCAGGTGCCGGGTTTCAGATGTTTCAGAAAGGACAGAGAGGGAGGCAAAAGAGGGGGGGCGGGGGGGGGGGGGGGGAGTGGCACGGCTGATCAGGGATAGTGTCACAGCTGTAGAGAGGTGGAAGCCGTGGAGGGATTGTCTACGGAGTCTCTGTGGGTGGAAGTTTGGAGCGGGAAGGGGTCGATAACTTTGCTGGGTGTTTTCTACAGGCCGCCCAACAGTAACAGGGATGCTGAGGAGCAGATAGGGAAACAGATCCTGGAGAGATGTAGGAATAACAGGGTTGTCGTGATGGGAGACTTTAACTTCCCAAACATCGATTGGAATATCCCTAGGGTAAGGGGTTTGGATGGGGAGTAGTTTGTTAGGTGTGTTCAGGAGGGTTTCCTGACACAGCATGTGGATAAGCCTACAAGAGGAGAGGCTGTACTCGATCTGGTACTGGCTAATGTGCCTGGACAGGTGTCGGATCTCTCAGTGGGGGAGCATCTTGGGGATAGTGATCATAACTCTATCTCCTTTACGCTAGCATTGGAAAGAGATAGGATCAGGCAAGCTAGGAAAGTGTTTATCTGGGGGAGTAAGGGGAAATATGAAGCCATCAAGCAGGAGATTAGAGGCGTAAATTGGAAGGAGATATTCTTGAGGAAAAGTGCTGAAGTAAGGTGGCAGATTTTCAAGGAATGGTTGTCTGGAGTTCTGCATGACAACGTTCCAATGAGACAGGGAGGTGTTGGTAGGTTACGGGAACCGTGGTGCATGAAAGCTGTGCTGAACCTAGTCAAAAAGAAAAGGAAAGCGTACAAAAGGTTCAGAGAGTTAGGCAATGATAGGGATCTAGATGAGTATACGGCTTGTAGGAAGGGACTTAAGAAAGAAATTAGGAGAGCCAGAAGGGGTCACGAGAAGGCCTTGGCAGGTAAGATTAAGGAGAACCCTAAGGCGTTCTATAAATATGTGAAGAGTAAAAGGATGAGATGTGAAGGAATAGGACCTATAAAAGGTGAAGGTGAGAAAGTCTGTACAGAACCGGAAGAAATAGCAGAGGTGCTTAATGAATATTTTACCTCGGTATTCACGGTGGAAAAAGACCTGGGTGGTTGTACTACAGGATTGAGGCGGACTGAAAAGATTGAGTATGTGGACATTAAGAAAGAGGATGTGTTGGAAATTTTGAATAGTATCAAGATAGATAAGTCGCCGGGACCGGATGGGATGTACCCCAGGTTACTGTGGGAGGCGAGGGAAAAGATTGCAGAGCCTCTGGCGATGATCTTTGCGTCGTCGATGGAGACGGGAGAGGTTCCGGAGGATTGGAGGATTGCGGATGTGGTACCTATATTCAAGAAAGGGAATAGGGATAGCCCAGGAAATTACCGACCGGTGAGTCTAACCTCAGTGGTTGGTAAGTTGATGGAGAAGATCCTGAGGGAGAGGATTTATGAACATTTAGAGAAGTTTAGTATGCTCAAAAGTAGTCAGCACAGCTTTGTCAAAGTCAAATCGTGCCTTACGAGCCTGGTGGAGTTCTTTGAAAATGTGACTAAACACATTGACAAAGGAAAAGCGGTAGATGTGGTTTACATGGACTTCAGCAAGGCATCTCGAGAAAGTGAGAGGGCATGGGATCCAAGGGGCTGTTGCCTTGTGGATTCAGAACTGGCTTGCCTGCAGAAGGCAGAGAGTGATTGTAGACGGGTCTTTTTCTGAATGGAGGTTGGTCACCAGTGGAGTGCCCCAGGGATCTGTTCTGGGACCCTTGCTGTTTGTCATTTTCATAAATGACCTGGATGAGGAAGTGGAAGGATGGGTTGGTAAGTTTGCCGATGACACGAAGGTTGGTGGTGTTGTGGATAGGTTGGAGGGATGTCAGAAGCTGCAGCGTGACATAGATAGGATGCAAGACTGGGCGGAGAAGTGGCAGATGGACTTCAACACGGATAAATGTGTAGTGGTCCATTTTGGCAGGTCAAATGGGATGAAGGAGTATAATATCAAGGGTAAGACTCTTAGCAGTGCAGAGGATCAGAAGGACCTTGGGTCCGGGTCCATAGGACTCTTAAATCGGCCTCGCAGGTAGAGGAGGTGGTTAAGAAGGCGTATGGTGTGCTGGCCTTCATCAATCGAGGGATTGAGTTTCGGAGTCGAGAGATAATGATGCAGCTTTATAAGACCCTCGTCAGACCCCACTTGGAGTACTGTGCTCAGTTCTGGTCGCCTCATTACAGGAGGGATGTGGAAATGATTGAAAGGGTGCAGAGAAGATTTACAAGGATGTTGCCTGGATTGGTTGGCATGCCTTATGAGGATAGGCTGAGGGAGCTCGGTCTTTTCTCCTTGGAGAGACGAAGGACGAGAGGTGACCTGATAAAGGTGTACAAGATGTTGAGAGGTATAGATCGGGTGGATTCACGGAGGCTTTTTCCCAGGGCTAAAATGGCTGCTACGAGAGGACACAGGTTTAAGGTGCTGGGGAGTAGGTACAGAGGAGATGTCGGGGTATGTTTTTCACTCAGAGGGTGGTGGGTAAGTGGAATCGGCTGCCGTCAGTGGTGGTGGAGGCAAACTCAGGGTCTTTTAAGAGACTTCTGGATGAGTACATGGGACTTAATAGGATTGAGGGTTATAGGTAAGCCTATATATAAGCCTAGGTAGGTAGGGACATGACCGGCGCAACATGTGGGCCGAAGGGCCTGTTTGTGCTGTATTTTTTCTATGTTCTATGTTCTACCTCCTCTGGAGTCCCATTCCACAGGTCAAAAATCTGCTGGGAAAGTTAAACATCTCCAAACATCAAACAAATATAACACTTTGTGTCTCCAGTTTGTGTGGATGGATCCTACTTCTACTTGACCTCATTAAACTAAACATGCTATCTACTTGCATCATGTTTGTGCTTTTAATGAGTTTAAGTAATTGATAAGGCCTCCCTCTAAGTTTCCATTTCAAACCAATGCATCAAATCTAGCCTCAAATTTCAACTGTTTCAGATTAAGAATCATTTACATTGCCCTTCTCTGCATTTTCTCCAGAGTCATGCTTCTTCTTCATGAGGGAGAACCAAAACTGGACACAATACACTGATCACCCTATCATGGCCACAATACACTGATCAGTCTATCAAGGAGAGGCTGGATAGACTGGGACCTTTTTCTTTGGAGGATAGAAAGCTGAGGGTTGATCTTATAAAGGTCTAGAAAATAATGAGGGGCATAGAACAACTAAAGTGTCAATATCTTTTCCCAAAGGAAGGGGAGTCTAAAACTAGAGGGCATAGGTTTAAAGTGAGAGGGGAGAAATACAAAAGGGTCCAGAGGGGCAATTTTTTCACACAGAGGGTGGTGAGTGTCTGGAACAAGCTACCAGAGCTAGGAGTAGAGGAGGGTACAATTTTGTCTTTTAAAAAGCATTTAGACTGTTACATGGGCAAGATGGGTATAGAGGGATATGGGCCAAATATGAGCAATTGGGACTAGCTTTGGGGTTTAAAAAAAAAGGGCAGCATAAACAGTTGGGCCGAAGGGCCGGTTTCCATGCTGTAAACCTCTATGACTCTATGGTCCTGCTTTTGTAACAAATCCTTTGGATAATACAAAACGGAGTCATGTTTTCTTTGGCTGTCGCAGACTGACACTGTATGAACCTAGAGGAAGTAGCCAGTAATCATTCCTAAATCCTTTCCCCTCTCGCTTGCCTTCAACCTATAACCCATTTAACCCTTTTATTCCCGGGCATTATCATATGTAGCTATATGCATAACTTTGTCCTAACCTGCAATGAATTACAAATATACTTTATTCATAAAATTTGCAAAGGTATGTTACAATACAATTCAAGTTTGGGAGTATATTACAGATTAATTAGTTAAATACAGGACATGACACATCAGGCTGCCTCACTCCACTCATAATGCAGATTACATTTACATTTTCATTGCAGTTAAACATTCTCTGATGCATTCAGCCCCTTAGTGTATTTTGACAGAAGGATCCTAAACTGTGATTTTTTTTCCCAATTTGAGCCTTTGCTGGGACTTCATTAAGCTTCAGTGCATTCCTCAGTTCTGGAACTTGGAATGTGCAACACCTTGTCACTGTGCAGCTCTTAGCAGTGGAATACCAACAAGTTTCAGCTAGACCAAACACTGTCTTTCACTGAATTGATGGTCTTCTAGTAATTAATCTTTGTCTTGGTGAGTAACCCCGGAAACAATCTGTAGAAAAAAATGTTCTGTGTTATGGAGCTGCTCAAGATGAACCTTGACAGAATCACTGCAGCTTTTTAAAGTCACCCTTTGTAAACACATATTCCAGATGAAGTAATGAAGGAAAAAACACAGTTTTTATTCCACTGGAGCCAAACATATTAAATGCATAAAAATGGTAACCTTAAGGAGATGAATTTGTTATAGAGGCTTAATGTCGCTTGACAACTTAAAAGAGAAATTGGAACAGTTGAGAGTTCAGCTTCAAAAACAAATTAAACAGTTGAGAGCTCAGCATAACAAAACCACCTAAACTGTTGAGAGCTGGCCTACCATCCTTCCCATGCCCATGGTATGAAGCTCCACCACCTTCCTGAGCCCACCAAAAGCCATCAAAAAAATGGTCAAAGAGCCCCAGGCACAAAAGCCCTTGCCCTTCACTGCCAGCTGCGCTGCACTGGACTCAGCTGACAGTCACCACAGCAACTGTGGGGCTAAGTGCTGAAGCTGACCTCTGCAAGCCCACCCCCTGGAACGCCCTGCAGAAGACAGACCGAAGTCAGTGAGTGGGGTGGGGAGGGCCAAAGTTTCCACTGCACTGCTACAAGAAGATGGGTGACAGAAAGATATATCTTTCCCACTGCAGCAACCTCAAGTACAATATGCTAAGGCACTGTGCATTCATGAAGGATCTGATGGGAAGGGCCCTTCGCACCACTGCATTTTGATACTTGTTTGAAAGTTCTGATGCGGAGGCATTCTACTAAGTGACCAACAGTCTAATATAAAAGCAAAATACTGCAGGTGCTGGTGATCTGAAATACAAATAGGAAGTCCTGGAAAAACCCAGCAGGTCTGGCAGCATCTGTAGAGAGAGAAATAAAGTTAACCTTTTGAATCCAATACAGTTTTTCTTCGGAACAAACTCCGACTGTTTGTTCAGGGAACCATCTGATAGGATTTGCTATCTTCTTTTTCTGCAGGGCCTCAAGGATGTTACATACAGACCATTGTCTGAACAAATTATGGTCAAAGGGGCTTTTCTGCGCAAAGCTTTTTGTAAGAGACAGGTAATATGATATGCTCCAACTGAATAGAGCATTCACAGCAACATGGCAGGGGAGGCAGTGCCACAGTTGTATTATTGCTGGACTAGTTGTTATCTAGAGAAACAGAGCAAGATCTGGAGACCCAGCTTCAAATCCTGCCACGGCAGATAGTGGAATTTGAACTCAACAAAAATCTGGAATTAGAAGTCTAATGATGACCATGAAACTTGTCCTAAAAAAACCATCTGGTTCACTAATGTCCTTTAGAGAAGGAAATCTGCCATCCTTACCTGGTTTTTTACATCTGTGACTCCAGACCCACAGCAATGTGGTTGACTCTTAAAACACCCTCTGAAAGAGCCTAACAAGTGCTTTGTAAACATTGCAGTTAGGAAAAAGGAATTGAAACCTCATGGCTAGTGGGTAAGTGATCCAACCTGTCAATCAAAGGCAGAATGTTTATAAACTTCGCAGTTAGGAATAAAGGTAACACTTGAGATGCATTCAACTGAGAAGGTAAAGAAAAACAAAGCTCCTGGTGGGTAAGATTCAACAGCTGGAATTTTATAGTCCCGCCCACTACAGAACTCGGAGTGGGTGAGGGGCGGACCATGGAAAGGTCTGTTGACTTTGGGTGGGATTTTACAGTTTCAGGATGAGCGAGGCCATAAAATCGCACTCAACCTGTCAATCAAAGCACTTCAAAGGAGCTAGCCCCCTGATGCGACTCTTACAATGTTAAAAAGGGAAGTCCCCACTGAAACTCAATCCCTTCTGCCAATTAAAGCACTTCAAAGAGCTCAGCCTTATGAGAGAAAGCAAGTGGATCTTCCTGGTAAAACTGACTGGTTCTTTCTATAAGAGCACTTTAAGGAGGTAATTTAACACCTGGACCTCATGATATTAATCAGGGCCAATCCCTAATGTGGAATGAAGTGCTGCAGGCATTTTGAAGGCATCCAGGTGTCCATAGGGCATAGATATCAAAGTGACCAGGGTATTTCAAAGATTCTAAAGGACAGAAACAATAATGAATACCTTTACCAGAATGGTGTCTGAATTCACCATCCTGTGAGTGAACACCACTCTTTCCAGGGCAACAAGGACAAGTGCAGCCACTAGACCACCATCCCAAGGGAGAATCTCAAGGTCAATCCCTTCCCCCCACCCCAAGCCCACTCAAATCCCAGGTCCCTTGGGGACCCTCACTCTGCAGCCTGGCAGCAACAGAGGGGCACATGGGCACAGCCTCACTTCCCTTTCCCCTCAGAGTTCAAGTCACCAGGTCAGGGTGTCAGTGCAAGATTGATACTGCCAAAGGGTGGGGCCTAAAGGGGAGGGGCGGTGCTGAGGGGGGGTGGGATCTGAGACGACCCCATCTCGATGTCTCTCTTGTAAGGGGGGGTGGTTGAGGCTACTGGCTGGGGTGGGGGTTAGGTCACCCTCATGCCCGTATGGTATTGAGGGAGTGATCCATTCCCCCCATAAGGGGGTTGGGGAGGAGGGGGATGCAACTCTGTGCTGAGGGGTTGGGCTGCTCCCCTTGGGGTCCCAGTGGGGGTCACTATGTTCATTGTAGGGGGGGTGGTTTGTTTTTCAGCGCTGAAATTGGGGCGGCCTGATCTCTGCAAAGCCAAGCTGGCCGGCATGTTTTGCAACATTAATATTTTTAAATACTAAAAGGTGGGAGAACCCACCTGACAGGCGCGGCTAACGCTCTGGTTTTCCCGCTGGCAGGAGAATTTAAGAGTGCAGTCACGTGAATCGTGAACTTTATTTTAACCAAAAGGCTGAGAAGTGAACAACGATTTGTGGCAAATCTAAATCCAACTGCAATCACTTCCATTTCTAAAGTCAGGAGGGCTTGAATGGTTGCAGAACAGAGTGCATCACAAACAGTATGCAACAGTTGGAAAATTGGTGTAAATGGGAGTTCGGTGCAAAAGTTAAGGAAGCCACTGGGTGCAGTGTACTTTAATTTTCAAAAAGCATTCAACAAAGTGCTGCACAAGAGGTTACTCCACAGGGTTTTTGAATTTAAAAAAACAAAACACAAAAGTAAACATCCTGCTACTCACCAAAACAATCGGATCCACACCTGGAATTTAACCCCCAACCAACCTCTACAGAGGGAAGGACCTCCCCTCCCGCCCCCCGCCCCCCCTCCTCCCAGACGCCAACATAACCAACCCAGGGATACAAACTTCTCCCCTCCAGCAACCCCAAAGAACAACTCCCCAAATCCACAGGTAATCCTCCCACCCTATATATAAAAAAAACCGACCAACCCCCTATCCATCCCTCAAAACCCCTGTCAGGGAACCCCCCCAAAAAATGTTTTCCCCCAACCTAGCCTCCCCACAATAACCACCTACTACCGCTCAGAAAAAAAACCCCAATCTGGAAACCTCCTCAGCAACAGGCACACAAAACCTCCCCAGCCAGAAAACCTAAGAAACAAGGGAGCCCTTTTCACAGAACCACTCTCCAACACCCCAATCTCCTAGAACACAACAAAAGTCCCCAACCTCAGAGCCTTCTCTGTCTAACATACGTCACCTTAACAACCATCCCTCCCCAACCACCTAAAGAAATGGCAGAACCAACCCACCTGCTACCCTCTTCCCCCAGATGTGCCCCACCGACACCCCTTTCTTCCCCCCTTTTTTTTCTCATCCCCTGGTCCACCATCCCTCCCACGTGTCCACTAAAAAAAACCCCATGTACCTGATGAACAAAAGAACCCCCATTTCCCCCCACACAATTATTCTCCTGCCCTTCACCCCCTATGAAAAAGACTGACATGAATAAAAATCTAATCACATCCTAAGGGGCTCAACAACAGAAAAACTCAAAGGATGGAATGGGTACTATGCAAAAAGAATGGGGGCAGGCCTCTCCCCCCTTGGTCTGCCGCAAAAACCGACCATAACTCCACTCCTAAGCCACCAGCTCCTGCCCTAACCTAACAATCCCCTTCCAATATAGACACACTCCATCCCCCTACCTAAAGTTGTTTTTCTGCCAGCCCACACATCCCGACCCCCAACCCACATCCTCCTCTTGCCCTCTCCCACACACAAAGGGCCCTATTTTACCAATTTAATTCTGAGTGCTGGGCGGACTTGAAACTGGGAACGTTTCAGATCCGATTTTTAGACCTGTTCTCAGGCGTCCCCATATGCATTCTGCCTGAAAAAATAGCAGCAATTCTGAATCGCGCTGCAGAAGCCTGTGGGCGGGGCCTTTCGCACCTGAAACACTGCAGCTCCGATCGATGCCTTCAACTGCGCATGCGCAGTAAAAAAAAGAGATACGCTCCCCTGCCACATCGCTCCCCGGCCAGATAATGCCTCCCCCTGGCCCCCACAGACATTGCGCCATCCCCACAACATTACTGACCCCCTTATCCTCCCACCCCTTTGTTACTCAGTCCAATCACGGCCCCCTGCCCCTCTACCCCCCACCGATCGCACAGAGTGGCAGCGGATCCCCCCTGCCCCTGCCCCCCCCACCAGAGAGCCATCTGACCCGCCTCCCTTCCCCCGCCAACCAGAGAATGATTTGACCCACCTCCCTCTGCCTCCCCTGCCCCCCACCACCAATCTGAGTCAGAGAGCCGCCAGAAGCTCTGAATTTACCTCCTCAGAAGCTGGAGTGCCCGAATCAGACCTTTGCGGACCATGTCTGTTTCGCGCCGAATCTGAACGGGTGAACACGGTGGTAAAGGGTGAAGTGCCGGTAAGTTTGGGCGTCCAGTCCATTAAGTCAATTTAAGTACATGCAAATGCATTTAAATTGACGTTGCGCCCATTTCGGGCACAGTCCCAACAGCGGCAATTTTTGGCCATTGGTAAAGGGGGAACCAATGCGGAGGCGGGCGTGGATTGCGCTACTCACCGCATGCCCAACTTTACCAAGTTTTTGCGCCGAAAATGGGCGCAACTTGATGATGAAATTGGGCCCAAACTTTAACATTGCAACACAAAGACAATCTCCCCCACCTGCTCCCAAGAAGACTCTACAAAAAACAAGGAACAGAGGGAAGTAAATGAAACCAATAGAAAATACGACAGTCACTACATTGAAGGGAAGACACTATAAAGGACAAAAGGGCCAAAAAGAAAAGGAGCAGAAGGAAAGCGGAACACACCCCATCTCTACTCAACACTATATTGGGGCCACACCACACCCACCCTCAATGATCCAAAGCCAACAAAAAAAAGGGGGGAAAAGGGAAGAAGGGCAAGAAGCCAAAGCAAAACAATGAAGAGAATATCCCGCTACTCATTAAAACAAATGGCTCCACACCTGGAATGCAACCCTCATCCAAACTCTACAGATGAAGGGACCTCACCCTACCCTCTTCTCGCCAAGAACACCACATCGACCCGATACAACTCCCCAAACCCACAGAAAAGCCTCCCACCCTATTAAAAAGAAACCCTCCAACCCCCTACCCACCCATCAACACTCCTGTCAGGGAACACCCAGGTATTCTCACCCCCACCTAGCCTTCACCCCATCAATCCACCTATTACCCCCCCAGAAAAAGCCCCTCAATCTGGAGACTTACTCAGCAACATGCACACAAAACCTCTCCAACCAGGAAACTCCAAAAAAGGAACCCTTTCCACAAAACCATTCCCCAGCACACATTGCACCTTGACATCCACCCCAACCCTTAGAAACACATAAAAGTCCCCAACTTAACAGCCCCCTCCCCTCAACAACCATCCCACCCCAACCACCTAAAATACAGCAGAACCCATCCACCCACTACCCTCTTTCCCTATGGGCCCCCTTTCCCCTCTTTCTTTTCTTCCCGACCCACCATCTCTCCCACATGTACACCAAACCACCTCCCCTACATACCTGACAAACAAAAGAAACACCCTTTCCTTTCTCCCCCCAACACAAATTCTCCCCCCCCACCCGCCCACACAAGAAAAGACTAATGTGAATATAAAAAAAGGGAAAGCTCCAGGGGACAAGAAGACAACAAGCCAAAAATAAAGGCAAGGCACCACAAGGGTTGGATGTGAGCTGAATGAAAAGTGGCAGAGCAAGAAGAAAAGGGGACATGTCCTCTCTCTGTCTGACCCCAAAAACCTCATGTCCTTGATCACTGGTCAAATCCATGTAGTATGTTCTAAGGCTGTTCAACACATTTTATTTGTACTTAATTTTGCTGCCACTTGTCTTACCACCACTGATCACCATGTCATGTTATTACAATGATATAATGCTTGGGTTTATTTACTGTACAGTACCCAAGGTGCCAAACACACACAAGAGATTTGGTATACACATTGTGGGTTAACTTATGAAGTCCAGGTACATGAGAACGTTTGTACATAGGTATAAAGCTGGGAGACATTAGAGGTGGAATTCTCCGATCTTGTCCATCCGTACCTGCCCCGCTGCCAGTGAAAATGGAGAATTTTGCGCTTAGCCAAAACTCACTGCAGCAGCACTGGAGAATCCCAGCCACAGACGAGGTTGGGGGTTTCTGGCGTAGATCTGTGTTCTTCTCAAAGCAAAAGTGAAACTAAAATAGGATCACATGACATATTTCACTTTTGGCGATGTCATGTTGATATCAATTAAAGGCATATTACAACTCACCAATTACTGTTCACCCGTAATCTCTGCAATTGCTGATATACATGGTAATCTGATCTAGCAACACCTGAATTTCAAAATTCTTATATATAAAAGCAAAATACTGCAGATACTGAAAGTCTGAAATAAAAAAGAGAAAATGCTGCAAGGCCTGAGCAGCTGGTCTGATTGCATCTGTGGAGAGAGAAAATATTGAGGTTTCAAGTCCATGTGACTTAAGAGACAAAGTCATATGGACTCAAAATGTTAACTCTGTTTCTCTCTCCACAGATGCTGCCGGACATGTTGAGTTTTCTCAATAGGATAAAATTAGAGTGCTGGAGTCAGAGGATATCCTGGAGTGGTCTGGATAGAGCTGAGGAACAAAAAAGCTGTAATCACATTGCTTGGTGTGGTCTATAGGCCACCAAACAATGCAAAGGATGTAGTAAAACCATTTGAGAAGGAAATTACAGATAGGTGCAAGAATTACAATGGGGGATATTAATTAACCTAATGTTAATGGAATTGTCATTATAGCATAAAGGGCAGCAGGGAGGAAGGGTTCTTAAGAGTCTGTTCAGGAAAATGTTCGACAGCAATATGTTCCCAGTCCAATGAGAAAGGGAGCACTGTTAGACTCAGTTCTTGGTAATGAGGCAGACCAAGTGGATCAAATATCAGTAAGAGAAAATTAAGGAGACAATGACCATTGTATCATAAGGTTTAGGTTGGCTACAGAAAAGAATAAAGAACAACCTAGAGTAAGAGTAATTAACTGGGGGAAAGCTACCTTCAATAGCATAAGAACGGATCTGGGCAAAATAAATTAGAATCAATGATTGGCAGGAATAGCAATAGCTAAACAGTGTGCTAACTTCAATGATGAGGTGGTTCAGGTAAAGTGGAGATGTATTTCCTCAAAAGGGAAAAGTAGGGTAAACAAATCCAGAGCTCTCTATACGACAAATGGACAGGGATTAAGATGAAGGAGAAAACGCATGCATATGACAGCTGTCAGGTGGACGATACAATAGAGAACCAGATTGAATATAGAAGATTCAGGGGTAAGCGAAATAGCAAATAAGAGAAGCAAAGAAGGAGCAAACAGAGATTGGCAGCTAACATGAAAGGGATCGCCAAAGTCTTCTACAGGCATTAAATAATAAAAGGATGGTAAAAGGAGGAGTAGAGAGAATCAGGGACCAAAAAAGGAATTTACGAATGGAAGCTCAAGGCACAGCTCAGGTATTAAATAAACATTTTTTATTTGTCTTTTCCAGAGAAGATGATGCTACACAGGACACACTGAAATAATAGATTATTAAGTACTCTGAGCAGCTCTTAAATGCTACATGTTTTCCCACGCTCCAGGGAAAAATCCCCCATTAACCAACACATGAGGGAGTCCAGCAAAGGTTCACCAGACTGATTCTCGAAACGGCAGGACTGACATAGGAAGAAAGACTAGATTGACTGGGCTTGTACTCACTGGAATTTAGAAGAATCAGAGGGGATCTCATAGAAACATATAAAATTCTGATGGGACTGGACAGGCTAGATGTGGGAAGCATGTTCCCGATTTTGGGCAAGTCCAGAACTAGAAGTCATAGCCTAAGAGTGAGTAAGTCATTCAGGACTGAGATGAGGAAGAACTTCTTCACTCAGAGATTTGTGAACCTGTGGAATTCTCTTCCAGAGAAAGCTGTTGGGGTCAGTTTGTTACATATGTTCAAGAGGGAGCTGGACATTGGCCTTGCGGCTAAAGGGATCAAGGAGTATGGAGAGAAAGCAGGAGTGGGATCCTGAAAGTGCATGATCAGCCATGATCATATTGAATGTTGGTGCAGGCTCGAAGGGCCGAATGGCCTTCTCCTGCACCTATTTTCTATTACCCCTTATGTCAGGTGTACAGGTACACAGGTCACTGAAAGTGGCAATGCAGGTGGAGAAGGTAGTCAAGAAGGCTACGGCATGCTTGCCTTCATCGGCCGGGGTATTGAGTTTAAAAATTGGCAAGTCATGTTGACGCTTTATAGAACCTTAGTGAGGCCGCACTTGGAATATAGTGTTCAATTCTGGTCGCCACACTACCAGAAGGATGTGGAAGCTTTGGAGAGGGTACAGAAAAGATTTACCAGGATGTTGCCTGGTATGGAGGGCATTAGCTATGAGGAGAAGTTGGAGAAACTGATTTGTTCTCACTGGAGCGATGGAGGGGAGACCTGATAGAAGTCTACAAGATTATGAGTGGCATGGACAGAGTGGATAGTCAGAAGCTTTTTCCCAGGGTGGAAGAGTCAATTACTAGGGGGCATAGGTTTAAGGTGCGAGGGGCAAGTTTTAAAAGAGATGTACGGGGCAGATTTTTTACACAGAGAGTGGTGGGTGCCTGGAACTCGTTGCCGGGGGAGGTAGTGGAAGCGGATATGGTAGTGACTTTTAAGGGGCGTCTTGACAAGTACATGAATGAGATGGGAATAGAGGGATACAGTCCCCGGAAGCGTAGGGGGTTTTAGTTAAGTCAGGCAGCATGGTCGGTGCAGGCTTGGAGGGTCGAAGGGCCTGTTCCTGTGCTGTAATTTTCTTTGTTCTTTGTAGCCGTGTCATCACAGCATCCACATGACTACCAGGTCTACAGGTACCACCACATATAAAAGTAATAGAAAAAGGTTAAAGATTGTGTGGTTTTATAAGCAAATAAATTAGGCATTTAAAGGTCTGCTAACATGTTAAGTTATTGCACCACAAATTTATTTCAAGTCTTTATTGTCCAATCATCTCCATTGTTGCCTCTCACCTGGGCATCAGCCTTGTGATATGACAACTTTACAGGATGAATAGTGGGCGTTAGTGAAATAGAATGATTATTGACTGTGGGAGTGCTTTGTGTTGGGAAGTGGAGGTAGTGGGATTGGCCTTAGTGAGCCACATGGCTGCACAGCTTCTGGCTAGCTCAGGGGTCTGCAAGCCTTGCATAGCCAAAGAAACAGTTGACCTATTTCAGTATTTGGAATCATAGATTTATTGAATGCCTGCAGCACAAAAGGGGGCCATTTGGCCTGTCATGTCTGTGCTGGCTCACAGAAGAAGCAATTTACAGAGTGTCATTCCTTGTCTTTTCCCTATGATCCTGCAATTTTTTTTTCTTTTCAGATAACGATCATTTGACAGCCTCAACTGTCCCTGCCTCCACCACACCCTCTGGCAGTGCATTCTAATGTCCAATGCATGAAAAAATCTTTTTCTCATGTTGCAGTCTATTTTTCTGCCAATTACCTTAAATCAGTGCTGTCTGGTTCTCCATCCTTCCAACAAAGGAAACAGTTTCTTCCTATCTACCCTGTCCAGACTCCTCTGATTTTGAATACCGCAATGGGCAGCATGATGGCACAGTGGTTAGCACTGTTGCCTCATAGCGCCAGGGACCCAAGTTCAATTCTGGCCTCGGGTGACTGTGTGGAGTTTGCATGTCCTCATGTCTGTGTGGGTTTCCTCCGGGTGCTCCAGTCCAAAGATGTGCAGGTTAGGTGGATTGGCCATGCTAAATTGTCCTTTGGTGTCATGGGGATTAGCAGGTCAAATACATAGGGTAGGGCCTGGGTGGGAATGTTGTTGGTGCAGGCTTGATAGGCCAAACGGCCTCCTTCTGCACTGTAGGGATTCTATGAAATCTAAAGGCATTCCAACCTGTCAATTTCACAGCTGTATTCTTGCCTTGTTGACCCTGGTGAGTTTCAGATATCCAGGGAAACCATATGCTGGCAGTTAAAGCTAAAATGTAGGGTTAAATCTCAAGAGAAATAGAACTGTCTTCCAGCATATTTAAACTGCAGGCTCACTTGTGTTATGGGGGTGCACTGGTTTAATGCAGAAATTGGTGAGTTCATCAGGTTACAGATACGCCAGCAATCTGGCCTTGACAGAGATACCCACATCTCCTTCTTTTACCTTCCCAGCTAGCCTACACCTGACACCATCCCCCATCCCATCCTGCAAGAGGAGGGAAGACATAGCAATGTTTGGAATGTCACAAAATGTTTAGATCAAAGCAGATCAGTTTAAGACTAGACTGTAGAGGAGCTTGGGCTGAGCTCAAGAAGACACTCAGAGCAAAAGCAAAGAACTCAAAAGAATGTGAAATCCCAGCATGATTAAGGGTTCCCATAAATCACAGGATGAAGAAATGGAAACAAGCAGCTGAATATGACTAATGCAAATGCAATCCTACAGTAGACAAAAAACAAGCTGAAGGTGCACTTTAAAGACAACAGCTGGACATAACATTCTTAGTTTAAAGTTATTGCCCTGAGCATCTGCTAATGCTCTTAGTTTCAACTTCAAGGTTGTGTAGTTCTTTGTAGTAGCAGAATGTTGCTGGCTTATACAAAATTGCACCTACATTATTTCTGATGCTGCTCACAAGACAGGATGAAGGAGCAGATGAAGCAAATGGTGATGCTCCCGACTAAGGAAGGTGTGTAGGAAGATTGAAAAAGTGTTCAAACGCTGTGAAAATGGTTATAAGAACAGTTGTAGGTTCATTCAGCCCTTTATCTCTGTCCCACCATTCAATTAAATCATGGCTGATCTGCAACCGTACTCAAGTGTTCTTCTTAGTCCCTGATCCCTTAGGTGAACATAAGTTAATCGATTGCAATTTTAAAATCAACAATTGATTCAAGCATCAATTGCTACCTGCAAAAGTTCAAAACTTCTACCATCCTTTCAATGGAGAAACCTTTCCTAATTTCATGCCTAAAAGGTCCGGCTCTAATTTTTTGATTACGCCTTAGTCGTAGACTCCCCAACTAGTACAAATTGTTTCTCCCAATTTATCCTACCTGTTCCTCTCAATATCTTGAAAATCCCTCTTTAATCTTCTAAATTAAATCAGATTCACCTGACTTACTCTTTACAAATCTAAACTGGCTCTCTCTGGTCAGCTAAAAATGTTCAAGATATTCAGCCTACTGATCCTTAATTATAGACTCTAGTGATTTCCCAACAACAAATATTACACTATGAGGACAAAAGCGCCACTAGCAGGTACTTCGTAATTCAAATCTCATGGGTAGAAACAGAGAGGAAGATGGTCTCTGCTTTATTCGTAACATCGTTAAGTGTTTGAAAAAATACTGGTGAGGAAAATGAAGATTTGAATTTTGTGTGTCGGAAGGTGTTTGTTTGCTTTCATAAGAATCAGCTATTTTTCTTGCAGTTTGGTGGATAAATATTGCATTGCTATGCAATGAAATGTAGGCAAATGTTCATCCGTGTGTTATCTTAAAAGCACAATTAAAGGAAAACTTTCTGAATTTTTAATATAGTATTCAACAACTGAGTACGTTACAGGTGGTCACTCTATTAGTCAGAAGTGCAGGTATGTTACTTATGCCTGTTATGTTCCTGACTTGTGGGACTCCTAAGATTTTCCACAGTGCACCAATACAGAAGAATTTCAGTTTATGCCAAGCCCTCAATGGAAAACATGCAGACCGGCTGCATGCCAAGGATTTTATTACTCTTATGTTTATTCCAAGATTCCTTGGTTTATTGCTATTCTACAAGACTGATCACATTTGTTAAGAAATTCCTTTTTTAAAATTCATCACAAAAATAGTGTGATAAGAAAAATAAAAGATGTTATGATTGTTTCTCCTGGATTCATGATATAGTTTCATGCTTCAGTGTACATCAGCAATCTCAGAAACTAGTTAAAGCATTTTGATCTTTACCTGACGACTGCAGATCTTATTGTGAGGCAGTGTGTTTGAGACAGCTGTTTATCATCATCCAATCACTATGGTAAAATCACTGCCAATTTACAGACCAGATCAGCATTCTTTTTTCAGGAGTTTTAATCTGCCGACACTTAGATAATGGAAAGTTTGATTATCAAAGAGGTAAACGAATAGATGTATTTTTATTTTGCAATTAGGAATTTATTTTCAAACATTTTGACATGGACAAGGAAGTAAAAGAAAAATAATACAGTATCCTTTCAAAAACCTGTTGCTGCCTTGGTTTAAAATGACAAATGACCAAATAATTGTAAAATAATTACAAATCTAAAGTGATCATAAATTGAACACATCATATGATTGTAGAAAACCAAGTGAATTTTCTTACAATGGTTCTTTCAACAGAAATGCATAATTCTTAATGATGAAAAAAATCTAAATATTTTCTTTCAACATATTGGGAAGTAGTAAAAGATGATCTTGCACTCCATTTCAACGGCTGGTTGTGTTGAACTGATCAAAATATTTGTCAGTTGGAACATTCACGTAGACTTCCTTTTCCAGAAATCTCTCACTGTAAAAAAATGCAGTAATCATTTCTTTTTGTCTTTGTGAGTCACTTATCTACTACACATACACCCCCTCGACTGAAAAATTAATGATTTGGGCCAAGTCTGGGATGAAAGATGCACTGTGATTGGTTGGCAACAGGGATGATTATAATGTGGCAAAACAGACAGTTATTTCTTTCTTTTCTCTCCATATCCAGATATGGCAGCCACAACTAGTTCACAGTTTTGAGGAGGGGCCAATTGCTTTTCAACGGGGAAACTTATGTCAGGTTCTATCTTGTTTACTTACCTTCCTAATAGCTTCTAAAAGTTATTTAATTTCCTCTTTCCCCATCCTTGCAACGAAATATCCCCAGTAGAGCAGAAATCTACACTCAAAAAAGTGTGCAGATGCACCCAGTTACTCAACAATAAAATGTTTTCCTCCTTGTGGGAAAACCCTTGGCCTCCAAATGGAACTTGCTCAGGGCAGTATATGTTAATAACAGAAATCACTTTGGTAAACCCTTTACTCTCACAACTTTAAGTAGTTTACTGGATTGTTGCCTCCACTCATGTCCCTGTAAATGTCAAATGTAAATTAAATCAAAATATTTGGAGCAGACCTAATGTACTCACCCTGCTTTATGATCCCCACATAACAGCATGTTCTCACAGTCCATTTCCTTCCTGAGCTGCCGTGCTATTCGCCGCTGCTGTCGTTCAAGAAGCACAGCTGCTCGAGCATCGTTGGCTCTCAGCCTTTCCCATTCTGAATTACGCTGACGCTCTTCCTCCTCTAATCTCTGGATATAAACAAGATAACATTTTTTTCATTGCTCTAATTCAAACAGTTGTTTGAACACCATCACAGTTTCTGGCATGGATCATCAACAGAGTTAATCAAAATGAAAGACAGTCATTGTTTTTAGTTTATTAATGTCACAAGTAGGCTTACATTAACACTGCAATGAAGTTACTGTGAAAATCCCCTAGTTGCCACACTCTGGCACCTGTTTGGGTACACTGAGGGAGAATTTAGCATGGCCAATGCACCTAACCAGCACGTCTTTTGGACTGCAGGAGGAAACCGGAGCACCCAGAGGGGACCCATGCAGACATGGGGAGAACGTGCAGACTCTGCACAGACAGTGACCCAAGCCGGGAATTGAACCTGGATCCCTGGCACTGTGAGGCAGCAATGCTAACCATTGTGCCATGTCATGGTATTCCCTCAGTTGGTCTGCATCTTGTATTTTTGATGTGGAGATGCCGGCGTTGGACTGGGGTAAGCACAGTAAGAAGTCTCACAACACCAGGTTAAAGTCCAACAGGTTTATTTGGTAGCAAATACCATAAGCTTTCGGAGCAATGCTCCTTCGTCAGATGGAGTGGATATCTGTTCTCAAACAGGGCACAGACACAGAAATCAAATTACAGAATACTGATTAGAATGCAAATCTCTACAGCCAGCCAGGTCTTAAATGTACAGACAATGTGGGTGGAGGGAGCATTCAACACAGGTTAAAGAGATGTGTATTGTCTCCAGACAGAACAGCTTGTGAAATTCTGCAAGTCCAGGAGGCAAGCTGTGGGGGTTACTGATAATGTGACATAAATCCAACAACCCGGTTTAGGCCGTCCTCATGTGTGCGGAACTTGGCTATCAGTTTCTGCTCAGCGACTCTGCGCTGTCGTGTGTCGTGAAGGCCGCCTTGGAGAACGCTTACCTGAAGATCCAAGGCTGAATGCCCGTGACTGCTGAAGTGCTTCCCCACAGGAAGAGAACAGTCTTGCCTGGTGATTGTCGAGCGGTCTTCATTCATCCGTTGTCGTAGCGTCTGCATGGTTTCCCCAATGTACCATGCCTCGGGACATCCTTTCTTGCAGCGTATCAGGTAGACAACGTTGGCCGAGTTGCAAGAGTAGGTACCGTGTACCTGGTAGATGGTGTTCTCATGTGAGATGATGGCATCCGTGTCGATGATCCGGCACGTCTTGCAGAGGTTGCTGTGGCAGGGTTGTGTGGTGTCGTGGTCACTGTTCTCCTGAAGGCTGGGTAGTTTGCTGCGGACAATGGTCTGTTTGAGGTTGCGTGGTTGTTTGAAGGCAAGAAGTGGGGGTGTGGGGATGGCCTTGGCGAGATGTTCGTCTTCATCAATGACATGTTGAAGGCTCCAGAGGAGATGCCGTAGCTTCTCCGCTCCGGGGAAGTACTGGACGACGAAGGGTACTCTGTCCACCGTGTCCCGTGTTTGTCTTCTGAGGAGGTCGGTGCGGTTTTTCGCTGTGGCGTGTCGGAACTGTTGATCGATGAGTCGAGCGCCATATCCTGTTCTTATGAGGGCATCTTTCAGCGTCTGGAGGTGTCTGTTGCGATCCTCCTCATCCGAGCAGATCCTGTGTATTCGGAGGGCTTGTCCGTAGGGGATGGCTTCTTTTACGTGTTTAGGGTGGAAGCTGGAGAAGTGGAGCATCATGAGGTTATCCGTGGGCTTGCGGTACAGTGAGGTGCTGAGGTGACCGTCCTTAATGGAGATGCGTGTGTCCAAGAATGCAACCGATTCCGGAGAGTAGTCCATGGTGAGTCTGATGGTGGGATGGAACTTGTTGATGTCATCATAGAGTTGTTTCAGTGATTGTTCACCATGAGTCCAAAGGAAGAAAATGTCATCGATGTATCTAGTGTATAGCATCGGTTGAAGGTCCTGTGCAGTGAAGAATTATTGTTCAAACCTGTGCATGAAGATGTTGGCATATTGAGGTGCGAATTTTGTCCCCATGGCTGTTCCATGTGTCTGGATGAAGAACTGGTTGTTGAAGGTGAAAATATTGTGATCCAGGATGAAGTTGATGAGTTGTAAAATTGCATCTGGAAACTGGCAGTTGACGGCATTGAGTACTGAGGCCGTTGCAGCAAAGCCATCATCGTGGGGGATGCTGGTGTAGAGTGCCGAGACATCCATTGTGACGAGGAGTGCTGCTGGTTCAACTGCTCCATGTGTGCTGAGTTTCTGTAGGAAGTCCGTAGTGTCGCGACAAAAGCTGGGGGTTCTTTGTACAATGGGTTTCAAGATGCCCTCGACATAGCCGGAGAGGTTCTCGCACAGGGTTCCGTTTCCTGAAACGATGGGACGGCCGGGTGTGTTTGCCTTGTGTATTTTTGGGAGGCAGTAGAGATCTCCAACGCGTGGAGTACGTGGGATGAGAGCACGGAGGGTGCTCTGAAGGTCCGGATCAAAGGTTTTGATCAGAGTGTTGAGTTGACGGGTGTGTTGTTTGGTTGGATCTGTGGGTAACTGTCTGTAGTGTTCCTCGTTGTTCAGTTGTCGGTACACTTCTTTGCAGTAATCCGTTCCGTTCAGTATGACTGAACATGAGGACGCACACATGAGGACGGCCTAAACTGGGTTGTTGGATTTATGTCACATTATCAGTAACCCCCCACAGCTTGCCTCCTGGACTTGCAGAATTTCACAAGCTGTTCTGTCTGGAGACAATACACATTTCTTTAACCTGTGTTGAATGCTCCCTCCACCCACATTGTCTGTACATTTAAGACCTGGCTGGCTGTAGAGATTTGCATTCTAATCAGTATTCTGTAATTTGATTTCTGTGTCTGTGCCCTGTTTGAGAACAGATATCCACTCCATCTGACGAAGGAGCATTGCTCCGAAAGCTTATGGTATTTGCTACCAAATAAACCTGTTGGACTTTAACCTGGTGTTGTGAGACTTCTTCTTGTATTTTAACAGCAAGCAGACTCCGTTTAATTCAGCTAAAATAGGTGGCAAATTATTCTGCAGACATCAAACAAGATTAGAACTCAAATGGATAAACATATACAAGAGCCCTTTTCAAGATGGAGTCTCACAGTTACTGTTCTAAAGTTCTAGATGAGTCATAGAGGTTTACAGCATGGAATCAGGCCCTTCGGCCCAACTGTCCATGCCACGCTTTTTTTTTTAAACCACTAAGTTGGTCCCAATTGCCTGTGTTTGGCCCATATCCCTCTATACCTGTCTTATATATAACTGTCTAAATGCTTTTTAAAAGATAAAATTGTACCTACCTCTACTACTACCTCTTGCAGCTTGTTCCAGACACTCACCACCCTCTCTGTGAAAAAAGTGCCCCTCTGGAAATCTTTTGTATCTCTCCCCTCTAACCTTAAACCTATGCCCTCTAGTTTTAGACATCCCTACTTTTGGGAAAAGATGTTGACTATCTTGCTGATTTGTGCCCCTCATTATTTTACAGACCTCTGTAAGATCACCCCTAAGTCTCCTACACTCCAGGGTAAAAAAGTCCCAGTCTATCCAGCCTCTCCTTATAACTCAAACCATCAAGTCCTGGTGGCATCCTAATAAATCTTTTCTGCACTCTTTCTAGTTTAATAATATCCTTTCTATATGGTGACCAGAACTGTGCACAGTATTCCAAGTGTGGCCTTACCAATGTCTTGTACAATTTCAACAAGACGTCCCAACTCCTGTATTCAGTGTTCTGACCCAGGGGTCACAGTCTGAGGATTCAGGGTAGACCATTTAGGACGGAGATGAGGAGACATTTCTTCACCAAAAGAGTGGTGAGCCTGTGGAATTCATTACCACAGGAAGTAGTTGGTGTCA
Organism: Mustelus asterias; assembly: GCF_964213995.1. NCBI lineage: Eukaryota > Metazoa > Chordata > Chondrichthyes > Carcharhiniformes > Triakidae > Mustelus > Mustelus asterias. Next base: position 42,940,033 of record NC_135809.1, on the reverse strand, counting down.
AAACATTGAATGCATTCAAGAGGCGGCTGGATATAGCACTTGGGGCAAATGGGACCAAAGGTTATGGGGAAAAGCAAAATTAGGCTCTTGAGTTGGATGATCAGCCATGACCTTAATGAATGGCGGAGCAGGCTCAAAGGGCCAAATGGTCTCCTGCTCCTATCTTCTTTTGTTTCTATGACCAATGAAACCAAGCATGCTGAATGCCCTCTTCACCAGTCTGTCCACCTGTGACTCCACTTTCAAGGAGCTTCATGAACCTGTACCCCTAGATCTCTTTGTTCTGTAACTCTCCCCAATGCCCTACCATTAACTGAGTAAGTCCTGCCCTGGTTCAGTCTACCAAAATGCATCACCTCCCATTTATCTAAATTAAACTCCATTTGCCATTCATCAAGAGATGGTTTTCTCTTACTGTTTAAACTGCAGTTACTGTTGTCACCAACAATCTGGCCTATGCCTCTGAAATGTTGAACATTCAAAACATACAGTATTTAACATACGAACACATGAAAATGAGATAAATGTAACAACGGGTTCAACAAGTCTGTCCCATTCATGTCCAGCTATGTTCTGTCCACAAAGGTGGCTACAGTATTTGATTTGGGTTCAACAAGGACCATTCTGCTTATGACCTTATTGCAGGCTTGGTCCAAACATGGACTAAAGAGCTAAACAAATGTAAGAGGTGATGTGAGAGTGACTGCCCTTGACATCAAGGCAACATTTGACCAAATGTGGCATCAAGGAACTTAAGCAAAACTGAAGTCAATGGGAATCGGGGAAATATCTCCACTGATTGGAGTCATACATAGCACAAAGGAAGACGGTTGTGGTTGTTGGAAATCAATCTCGCAGTCCCAAAATGTCACTGCAGTAGTTCCTCAGGGTAGTAGTTCGTCGGCCAAACCATCTTCAACTGCTTTACCAATGACTTTCCCTCCATCATAAGATCCGATGTGGGGATGTTCAGAGATTGTACAAGGACAGCAGACATGTGGAAATGCCTATAAATTCTCCTCAAAGTCAAACGGCATCTTGACTTGGAACTATATTGGCATTCCTTCACTGCTGGATCAAAATCCTGGAACACTCTTCCGAACAGAACTGTGGGTGTGTACCTACACTACATGGGTTGCAGTAATGCAAGTAGAAAGCTCACCGCCACCTTAAATGATGCAATTAGCGATGAGCAATAAATGCTGGCACAGTCAACAACACCCATATCCTATGAATGAATACGTTTTTTAAAAGTTGCAACCGGATAATATGCCGTCAATTCTTCTCACCTGCAGGCGTGCATGCATTCTCTTGGGAGAGGAAAGAAACATTTTAAAAAGGACAATACAGGGGAAAATGAATTATCAGAAATTATTCTATGACCCCCCCAAAGACAATCAAAATAATTCCCTGGGGAAAATAAGGACCTTGAAGTACATTATTCAAGATCCACCATGTCCCATACACCATGATATCAAGTTCTTACATTAACCTGTGCAGGTCTCTTTTAAATAGTTGCTAGCAAACAAATTGGCAACCTCATCCCAAACTCAGGGGTATAGAAAAATATCCTGATGGATATCCAAGTCCTATGCTCATCTAGTTTGTACACATGTTCCCTCATTCTCCCTAGATTACTAAATTCAAATAACCTTCCAAATATACAGTCATCACATTGTCTTGAAAATGTGCTTGATGCTAAACAATGATTTTTAATCCACCAACTGAAAACTTGAATTTAACCTTTTGAAAACCAGACTTTTTAAAAACATTAAAAGTGACATGAACTCATAGTCAAGATGACCATTTAATTTGCATTACTGTACATTCCAACACCCACTGAGATGGAGACAGGATGTCTGCAGAAACATCTGTCTCACTAACAAGACATATATGGCAATCACCTGAGGTATTCAACTCTTGGAAACAGACTGTTAAAAGCTAATTGCTTGGACGTTGGGACTCTGGTTTAAGATGACTTTCCAGACATGAAGCAATCAAGTTACAATTGGAATATCATGGCCCTAACCTCCGAGCTCCAGGTCATTGTAACTGGAGAGTATCCCAAAGCTGGGGAGTATCCCAAAGATGTCCTGGTGACCCCTGAGGTACCCAGGTAAGGATTATATGGTAATTGCCCGGGCAGTTTAAACATCCAATGGGCAATTGTCCTGCAATGGTAGCTGCCTGAAAGACATAAATTGCAAACTTTGGATGATTCCAACTGTCTTTCAGTATTAGTCACCCAGAAAAGTTTAGAAGAATATAACTAACCTCCCTGAACCCCAAAAGGATTCCTCCCAATGCCCCCCTCACCTCCCACAGGACTCCCCCACTCCGACATCCTCATGGGACCTTCCCAACTACTTCCCACCCCCCTCACGGGACTCTACTATTTACACCCTGACCCCTACAGGGTTCCTCCACTCCCCACCAGAACCATTGACTACCCCTATAACATTTTGATAATACTGCTAATTTTTAGGGTTCTACATTGCCCTGATTCTATCGTATCACCTTTTTAAACAGTTCAGTTTATAGTGAGACACATTAAAATTGGGAACAGAATGGCAGGTGTTTGTGAGGAACTGGTGTTAATGGGTTTTATGACTTTAAAGGTGCCTTAGGTCTGGGTCAAGCAGTTGTATGTTGTCTTTATTGTACTATGTGCAATTAAGAACCTTTTTGTCAGCTTTAACAAAATAGCCAAAACTAAGCCAATCTTTGGATGATGCCTTATCTTCAAGCAAAACCAGGTGATGGTTTAGTTTGATTTGATTTATTATTGTCAGACTTTTGTATCCTTTTCCTGATGGAAAAAGGTGGAAGAGAGTGTGTCAGGGTTGCGTGGGGTCCCTGACTATGCTGGCTGCTTTTCCGAAGCAGCAGGAAGTGTAGACATTGTCAATGGATGGGAGGCTGATTTGCGTGATGGACTGGTCATTCATGACCCTTTATAGTTTCTTGCAGTCTTGGACAGAGCAGGAGCCATACCAAGCTGTGATACAACCAGAAAGAATGCTTCCTATGGTGCATCTGTAGAAGTTAGTGAGAGTTGGAGTGGACATGCCACATTTCCTTATCTCCTGAGAAAGTAGAAGCGTTGGTGGGCTTTCTTAACTATAGCATCCGTATGGAGAGATCAGGACAGGTTGTTGGTGACCTGGACACCTAAAAACTTAAAGCTCTCAACCATTTCTACTTCATCCCCATTGATGTAGACAGGGGCATGCCCTCCACTATGCTTCTTGAAGTCGATGACTATCTCCTTCATTTTGCTGACATTGAGGGGGAGATTATTGTCGTACCAGTTCACCAGATTCTCTATCTCTTTTCTGTACTGTCTCTCATCATTGTTTGAGATCTGACCCATAATGGTGGTGTCATCAGCAAACCTGAAAATCGAGATGGAGGGGAATTTAGCCATACAGTCAAAGGTGTATAAGGAGTCTAGTAAGAGGCTGAGAACACAGCCTTGTGGAGCACCGGTGTTGAGGATGATCATGGAGGAGGTGTTGTTGTCTATCCTTGCTGACTGCAGTCTGTGGGTTAGGAAGTCTAGGATCCAGTTGCAGTGGGAGGAGCTGACCCCCAGGTCTCGAAGTTTGAAGATGAGTCTCGTAGGAATAGTGGTGTTAAAGGCTGAGCTGTAGTCTATGATTAGGAGTCCAACATAAGTGTCTTTGTTATTTAGGTGTTCCAGGGTTGAGTATAGGGTCAGGGAGATGGTGTCTGCTGTGGACCTGTTGCGGCGATAGGCATACTGTAGTGGATCCAGGCAGTCTGGTAAGCAGGAATTGATTTGTGCCATGACTAACCTTTTGAAGCAGTTCATAATGATGGACGTTGGAGCCACCAGACGATAGTCATTAAGGCACGCTGTCTGGCTTTTCTTTGGTACCGGGATGATGGTCATCTTTTTGAAGCAGGTAGGGAACTCAGATTGGGGTAAAGAGAGGTTGATGATGTCTACGAGTACCCCGCCAGCTGGTCCACGCAGGACCTGAGTGCTCGTCCGAGTACCCCATCCGGGCCAGTTGGTCTCTGTGTTGACTTTTGAGACGTCAGCAATGGTAACCTCAAATACAGGCTCGTCTGAGGCTTCTGGAATGGAGGGCGTGCTCTTGCTGACCTCTTGCTCAAGCTGGGCAAAGAATGCATTGAGCTCATTGGGAGGAGTGCATTGGAGCCAGTGATTTTACCTGCCTTCATCTTGTAGCCTGTTAGTTGGTTAACCATATCTGTAAGGCAGAACACCTTTCCTTCTTGACATTATGGTAGGAAGTTTTAATAATTCAGCTGAACACCAGTTTCCCCATCACCAAGCACCCTTTATTGTGTGCCAAAAAAGAGACCACTCCTGTGGCTTACAGCTTTCTTACTGAGGTGGGGTTTCATTTCTTCTGAGGGTTATCATTGGAATCCCCTGTGTAGGATCATCTAATTTTAGATGTGGTTGGATCTTTTTGGATCCTGCTTTAAACTACCTTGCTAACACTGGCAAAGTCTCCAAAAAATTCAGGGTCATCACAAACTCCTCCAATGCTGGTAAAGGAGCCAGGCTTGTGGGCAACAGGAAGCAACTGAGTGCGTCAGCATTAGCCATGCGGGTTCCTGGGCAGTGTTCCAGTAGATATTTATAGGCTGCCAATAACAAGGCCTAACGCTAGATCCGAGCGGAAGCAATGGCGGGGGAGGGGGGGGGGAGGGACTTAACTGCCTTATTCTCTTTAAAAATGCCTAATAAGGGTTTATGGTCGGTAATTATAAAAAAAGCATCTACCATAGATGCATTGATGGAACTTTTTCACACCAAATATGACTACCAACCCTTCCAAGTCAATCTGCGAATACCGTCGCTCTGCGTTCAAAGGGATCCTGGAGGCATATGCGTTGGTTTTTCTGTCCTGTCTTTCCAGCGAGGTGACAGCATCACTCCAAACCCAGTATGGAGAAGCAACACAAGTCAATATAAATTCCCTCTTGGGGTCAAGTTAAACATCAGCAGCTGATGTTTAACTTTAGAAAAAGCCTTTGCTTGCAGAGCTCCCCAGGACCATCTCTGGTATTTTTGTAGTATGGCATGCAAGGGGACCAGCATGGAAGCCAGTTTTGGGATAAATTTTCCATAATAGGTGATTAGTCCCAAGAAGGATTTCAACTCCATGGTGTTTCTAGGGGTTGGTGCTTCCTTGATGGCCTTTACCTTATCCTCTACTAGATTTAACCCCTTTTCATTCACTTGGTAGCCTAAATAGGTTATTACCACTGCTTAGAAAATGTATTTCTCCCTCTTTAGTGAACTCCCGCTCGGGAAAATATCTCCAAGACTTCTTCTAAGTTGGCTGGGTGTTACTGTTCTGAAGACCCCGTGACCAAGACGTCATCGAAGTATACTGCAACCTTGGGTATCCATTGGAGGATGTACTCTCGAGTTTGTCCTCCACTTTCTCTAATTCAGAGTAAGGGATGGGTCTTGCTCTGTAATATTTGGGAATGGCATTAGGGTCAACATAAATTTTAGCTTGAGCCCCTCTTCCTGAGTCCTTCCTGAAAAACTTCAGGATATCTGCTAATGACTTCATACAGTCCTCCCTTGCTTAGCCGGAAGATCTCCAACCAATTTAACCGGATATGCTGGAGCCAATCTCTTCCCATTAGGCTCAGTGCTTGTCCATCACATCGACAAGTGGAAGTCGAGCTGATTGCTGTCCGTAGATCAATGGGGTCATTGTAGTGCCCTTTATCCCTAATGGTTCACCAGTATAGGTGGCTAGTCTGGCCCTAGTGTTCTCTGGTTTTAAAAATTGAATACCGGTTTGAAGGTAGTTATAAGCCTACTCCACAATAATGGAAACTGTGGCTCCTGTGTCTACCTCCATTTTCAACGAATGTCTACTCACCAGCAGTTCTATCCAATTGGGCAACCTTGGTCATGACAATGCGATTTAGTTGCATGGCTTCTTGTTCTGGCAGCGTATGTACCTCCATGGTATAGGCTGGTACTAGCCATGGTCTCCTTCCAAAGCAACACGCATTTTGTCTACTCCTGCAACCATGCTTTGGCTGAATTGCCTGGCTGTGCCTACAACAGCCCGACGTTGGTCCTTTCAACCTTCCAAAAGAGGACCTCCTCCACGTGAGGGTGTATCATTGCATTTCCTCAACTGCCAAGTGACGCAAGCTGGGCCTTGATTTTGTAGCGGGAACCTTGACATCTTAGTTGTGCAGGCACTCTCAGTGGAGGGATGGTCATTATCACTCATGGTTCTTCTCCCTATCCGGAAAACATCGCTTTTGGGCAACCTTTTGTAGCTCTTGAGCTCCTTTTTCTGCACTTTGTAGTGACAAGGCTATTTCAACAGCTCTCTAAGTCCAGATCAGATTCTGCCAATAATTCTTTTTGGATTATTGGGTTGTTCATTCCAGGCACCAATGTCTCTCAACATTTCATTTAGAGATCATCCAAATTAACAATGTTTGACTAGTTTCCACAACCTGGCCAAAAATCCTGTAATGGGCTCCCCAGGGGTTATCCCTGTTGTATTAAAATGATGATGTGGAGATGCCGGCGTTGGACTGGGGTAAACACAGTAAGAAGTTTAACAACACCAGGTTAAAGTCCAACAGGTTTATTTGGAATTCCCACTCACCTGAAGAAGGAGCTTAAGGCTCCGAAAGCTTGTGGCTTTTGCTACCAAATAAACCTGTTGGACTTTAACCTGGTGTTGTTAAATTTCTTACTGTATTAAAATGATGGCAGTGATCTTCCGATCTCATTCCCCTCACAACCGCTGCCGATGAGAACAGAAAACCTGGTTCTCAGCCAAAACTCCATTCACTGCAGCAGGATGGAAAATCCTAGCCGTGGGCGAGGTCAGAGGATTCTGGCTGATATCTCTGGAATATGACATAAGACTTGGGTTCCCGGTGGTTTTTAACCAAATCTGAAAGTTCATTAGAAGTCTTCAAATCAGGGATACCTGGATAAGTCAGGCCTTTGATTAAGCTGAATGTCGAGGCTCCACAAGCTGTGAATAAGATTACTTTATGCCTTTCATCTCCCTCAATATTGTTTGCTCAATAGAAGTAGCGCATGCGCTCTATATATTGAGCCCAGCTTTCTCCATTCACGTCATAAGATTCGTGTTTATTGAGGAAAGACGTTTTTTCCTTATCAGGGAGGAAATAGTTTTCTGCTCGATGATAGGTTACCAGGAGCAATAAAAAATCTGGTTTACCTTCGTCATCAATGTAATAATATTGCCGAGGCCAGTCCTCCGGACAATAATAGTGCTTGCTGAATAGGGAAACTTACATTCCATGAAGCCCATGGGGAGATCCATTAGTGGTGCCCTGTGTCCTTCATGGCCACTATAACAGGTGACTTGAACTCATGGCCATAGTGGCCATCTAATTTGCATTACTGTACATTCTTCATTCTAACAGCAATTGAGATGGAGACAGCATGTCTGCAGGAACTCACCAAAGACAGCGATCCCCCAGAGAATGTAGAGGCTTTGCATCTCATTAACAAGGTATCTATGAAAATCAGCTCAACCATTCAACTGCTGGAGATGGACCATTAAAGACTAATTGCTTGAACAATGGACCCTGGTTTAAGATTGCTTTGCAGCATAAAATTAAAAAAATAACATCCAAACATGAGCTAATCAAGTTACAATTGGAATGTAAATAATCGTATTTGAATTACTGGCAATTGGGGTGACAAGCCATCCCATTTGTGTGTTTTAAGTAAATGCTTTTTCTGCAGATGACACAAGCAGCTGAGAAACTCAGAGAGAAGAACTATGAAGTTGATTTCCATTTTTAGTTAGGCTCCTATAGGATCCCAATTTGCATGTATTAATGAGGATTAATATTTGGTTAATTCTGCTGCTCTCTCCAAAGATACTACCAGTTTATTTATTAGTGTCACATTAACATTGCAATGAAGTTACTGTGAAAATCCCCTAGTCACGACACTCCGGCGTCTGTTCGGGTAAACTGGGGGAGAATTTAGCATGGCCAATGGACTTAACCAGCATGTCTTTCAGACTGTGGGAGGAAACCGGAGTATCGGGAGGAAACCCACGCAGACACAGGGAAATCGTGCAGACTCCGCACAGATACTGACCCAAGCCGTGAATCGAACGCAGGTCCCTAATGCTGTGAGACAGCAATGCTAAGCACTGTGCCACCCTTGCAGCACACTCTGCACTAACCAAAGTGTTGCATAATGACTATAATACTTTCTATTGGATTGTCTTAGCTCTTTATCCTAATACTTATTGTAAAACAAAATACTGTGGATGCTGGAAATTTGTAATCAAAGCAGAAACTAACAGAAATACTTGGCAGTGATGTTCCCTCTAAGCTGCATGTCCATGCGGCCAGGTGACAATCCAACTATTCCCAAGCAGACCACACACCAGTTCATCCCTTTACATCACTGGCTCCAACGCACCCCTGCCTGATGAGCTCAAGATGTGGAGATGCCGGCGTTGGACTGGGGTAAACACAGTAAGAAGTTTAACAACACCAGGTTAAAGTCCAACAGGTTTATTTGGTAGCAAAAGCAAAAGCAAAGAAGGGGCTCAGAGCCTCGAAAGCTTGTGTGGCTTTTGCTACCAAATAAACCTGTTGGACTTTAACCTGGTGTTGTTAAACTTCTTACTGTGATGAGCTCAATGCACTCTATGCTTGTTTTGAGCAAGAGGTCAGTGAGAGCATGCCCTCCACCCAGGAAGCCTTGGATGAACCTTCATCTGGGGTCATCATCGCAGATGTCAGAGCAGCTTTCGCGAAGATCAACCCACGGAAAGCAACTGGCCCGGATGGGGTACCCGGACGAACATTCAGATCCTACGTGGATCAGCTGGCAGGGGTATTACAACAATCTGAGGTCCCTATTTGCTTCAAGAAGACAACCATCATCCCGGTACCAAAGAAAAGCCAAGCAATGTGCCTTAATGACTATCGTCCAGTGGCTCCTACTATACTCCTTATACACCCATGACTGTGTGGCCAAATTCCCCACCAATTCGATTTTCAAGTTTGCTGACGACACCACCATAGTGGATCGGATATCAAACAATGACAAGATAGAGTACAGGAATGAGATAGAGAATCTGGTGAACTGGTGCAGCGACAATAATCTCTCCCTCAATGTCAACACATCGACTTCATAAAGTGTAGAGACCAACATGCCCCTGTCTACATCAATGGGGACGAAGTAGAAAGGGTCGAGAGCTTCAGGCTTAGGTGTCCTGATCACCAACAACCTGTCCTGGTCCCCCCATGCTGACACTATAGTGAAGAAAGCCCACCAATGCCTCTACTTTCTCAGAAGGCTAAGGAAATTTGTCATGTCAGCTACAACTCTCTCCAACTTTTACAGATGCACTATAGAAAGCATTCTTTCTGGTTGTCTCACAGCTTGGTATGGCTCCTGCTCTGCCCAAGACCGTAAGAAACTACAAAGGGTCGTGAATGTAACCCAGTCCATCACGCAAACCAGCCTCCCACCCATTGACTTCCCGCTACTTCAGAAAAGCAGCTAGCATTATTAAGGACCCCACACACCTGGACATACTCTCTTCCACTTTATTCATTCGGGAAAAAGTTACAAAAAGTCTGACGTCACGTACCAATCGACTCAAGAACAGCTTCTTTCCTGCTGCCATCAGACTTTTGAATGGACCTACCTCGTACTAAGTTGATCTTTCTCTACATCCTAGCTATGACTGTAACACTACATTCTGCACTCTCTCCTTTCTTTCTCCATGAACGGTATGCTTTCTCTATAGCATGAAAGAAGCAATACTTTTTACTGTATACTAATGCACTTGACAATAATAAATCAAAATATATTGTAATCATTTTACTGGATTATGAAGATTTAACATCAGAGCACATTCAATTCAAAATTCTTGTTTCCTTTCTCATACTATAGTAAGTTGATAATCAAATCACTGTGTGCAAGAGATTCTTGTTAGATGTCAACTGTTTTCTCCCCAAAACTTCTCCCTTCAGTTTTTCCTCCCTCTTTATTTTACGTTCTTCCTCTCCCCATATCAAAAATACATATACTATTTAATTCAAATTATTGTGGTCAGACAGAAAGCACAGAACTAAATCATGTTTGTGGACACAATGTTGGTGAAAGGCTTTAAAATGCAAACTGAGGGCGGCACGGTAGCACAGTGGTTAGCACTGCTGCTTCACAGCACCAGGGACCCGGGTTCGATTCCCGGCTTGGGTCACTGTCTGTGTGGGGTTTGCACGCTCTCCCCGTGTCTGCGTGAGTTTCCTCCAGATGCTCAGGTTTCCTCTCAAATTCTAAAAGACGTGCTGGTTAGGTGCATTGACCCGAACAAGCGCCACACTGTGGTGACTGGGAGAATTTCACAGTAACTTCATTGCAGTATTAATGTAAACCTTACTTGTGACTAATAACTAAACTTTAACGATGTTTGTAAAAGGTCAAAGAAAAATTAAAACAACTCTTCATATTAAATAGTTTTACTAGTTTAACCCAGCCATCACTTCAAATATACTTTGTCTTTCTTCTGTTTATGTGGATTTCTGGAAATGCTTTCAAGACGCAAATCCATGCAGCTGATACTGATCAATTATTTCTGTGTTGTCAATCGCTTTTATACCAGTTTATGGCCTTTGACATTGTTCCTTGAGACACTCATCCAGTTTGGTTCTGCACTGAAGATGTATCAGTTGCTTCTCTAATTTTAAGGACTCCGGTATTTTTAACCCTATTTTGATTGACAGCCTAATATAATTGCACGGAAGGTCTTTTAATCTTCATTTGCATCCATTTAACATCAAAAGGAAACAAATCGATAGGTCAGAAAGGTAGAACTTATTTTTTAGTTCTTCTCTTTCTGAACTTGTCTTGCCCTCTTTCCTGTCCTGATATATGACTGTAAGCTAACAAAGGATCACCTGAAGTGTCAGTTGTGGCTCAGTTGATAAGGACTCTTCCCCATTAGTGAAAAGGTTGTAAGTGCATACCCTACTCCAGGACTTGAGCACAGAAATATCAAGGTTGATACTTGAGTACACTATTGAAGGAATGCACACTGTTAGAGATTCAGTTTGTCTAACCTCTTATCAGAAAAAGGCCCTGTCTCCTTTCAGATGGATATAAAACATCACACAACACTATTTTGAAGCCGATCGAGTAGCTTAGCCAACATTTATTCCTCAATCAACACCACAAAACAAATTATCTGGTCAGTAGTGGGAACAAACTGTGTGCAAATTGGCTGTTGCATTTCATACCTTAACAGTAGCTGTACTTCAAATGTACTCCATTAGCTGTAAAAGGCTATTGAACGTCTTGGTTGTGAAAGACACTATATCAGTCGAGTATAAGCTCTCATCATGGAAGCTTAGATTGGGTTGAGAATAAAAAAAATAACCTCTTCCTTTGTTGAACTCAAGAAAACCTGTCCAATTGATTTTTTTTAATGAACACAGTGCAAACAGGTACTCAACTAATCAGCAAGTATATCCTTCTCAAACAAATAAACCTGTTGCAGTCAAAGAAAGGTTTCTAAATTTAGAGTTTTGATCCTTTTTGAAAGGGCCACTATTTTTTCCAACTTGGTAAATGGATAAGGCTCCTGGTGACAGCAAAGATTCATAAAATAGGCTTACATGTTGGCAATGTATTTCTTGATGTAGAGATGCTGGCATTGGACAGGGGTAAACACAGTAAGAAGTCTCACAACACCAGATTAAAGTCCAACAGGTTTATTTGGTAGCACAAGCTACTAGCTTTCGGAGCGCTGCCCCTTCATCAGGTGAGTGGGAGTTCTGTTCACAAACAGGGCATATAAAGACACAAACTCAATTTACAAAATAATGGTTGGAATGCGAGTCTTTACAGGCAATCAAGTCTTAAAGGTACAGACAATGTGAGTGGAGAGAGGAATAAGCACAGGTTAAAGAGATGCGTATTGTCTCCAGCCAGGACAGTTAGTGAGATTTTGCAAGCCCAGGCAAGTCGTGGGGGTTACAGATAGTGTGACATGAACCCAAGATCCCGGTTGAGGCCGTCCTCGTGTGCGGAACTTGGCTATCTGTCTCTGCTCAGCGACTCTGCGTTGTCGTGTAGGCCGCCTTGGAGAATGTTTACCCGAAGATCAGAGACTGAATGCCCGTGACCGCTGAAGTGTTCCCCAACAGGAAGAGAACACCCTTGCCTGGTGATTGTCGAGCGGTGTTCATTCATCCGTTGTCGTAGCGTCTGCATGGTCTCCCCAATGTACCATGCCTCGGGACATCCTTTCCTGCAGTGTATCAGGTAGACAACGTTGGCCAAGTTGCAAGTGTATGTACCGTGTACCTGGTGGATGGTGTTCTCACGTGAGATGATGGCATCCATGTCGATGATCCGGCACGTCTTGCAGAGGTTGCTGTGGCAGGGTTGTGTGGTGTTGTGGTCATTGTTCTCCTGAAGGCTGGGTAGTTTGCTGCGGACAATGGTCTGTTTGAGGTTGTGCGGTTGTTTGAAGGCAAGTAGTGGAGGTGTGGGAATGGTCTTGGCGAGATGTTGTTCTTCACCAATGACATGTTGAAGTCTCCGGAGAAGATGTCGTCGCTTCTCTGCTCCGGGGAAGTACTGGACGACGATGCGTACTCTGTCCGCCGTGTCCCGTGTTTGTCTTCTAAGGAGGTCAGTGTGGTTTTTCGCTGTCGATCGAGAAGTTGAGCGCCATATCCTGTTCTTATGAGGGCATCTTTCAGCGTTGGGAGGTATCTGTTGCGATCCTCCTCATCTGAGCAGATCCTGTGTATACGGAGGGCTTGTCCGTAGGGGATGGCTTCTTTAACGTGTTTAGGGTGGAATCCGGAGAAGTGGAGCATCGGGAGGTTATCCGTGGGCTTGCGGTACAGTGAAATGCTAAGGTGACCGTCCTTGATGGAGATGTGTGTGTCCAAGAATGCAACCGATTCCGGAGAGTAGTCCATAGTGAGTCTGATGGTGGGATGGAACTTTGTTGTCATCATATAGTTGTTTCAGTGATTGTTCGCCATGAGTCCAAAGGAAGAAAATGTCATCGATGTATCTAGTGTATAGCATCGGTTGAAGGTCCCTTGCGGTGAAGAGGTCTTGTTCGAACCGTATACACAGGATATTGTCAGAAGACAAACACGGGACACGGCGGACAGAGTACCCTTCGTCGTCCAGTACTTCTCCGGAGCAGAGAAGCTACGACATCTTCTCTGGAGCCTTCAACATGTCATTGATGAAGACGAACATCTTGCCAAGACCATCCCCACACCCCCACTTCTTGCCTTTAAACAACCGCACAACCTCAAACAGACCATTGTCCGCAGCAATCTACCCAGCCTTCAGGAGAACAGTGACTACAACACCACACAACCCTGCCACAGCAACCTCTGCAAGACGTGCCGGATCATCGACATGGATGCCATCATCTCACATGAGAACACCGTCCACCAGGTACATACACTTGCAACTCGGCCAACGTTGTCTACCTGATACACTGCACGAAAGGATGTCCCGAGGCATGGTACATTGGGGAGACCATGCAGACGCTACGACAATGGATGAATGAACACCGCTGTGTTCTCTTCCTGTTGGGGAACACTTCAGCGGTCACGGGCATTTGGTCTCTGATCTTCGGGTAAGTGTTCTCCAATGCGGCCCTCATGACAACAGAGTCGCTGAGCAGAGACAGATAGCCAAGTTCCGCACACATGAGGACGGCCTCAACCGGGATCTTGGGTTCATGTCACACTATTTGTAACCCTCACGACTTGTCTGGGCTTGCAAAATCTCACTAACTGTCCTGGCTAGAGACAATACACATCTCTTTAACCTGTGCTTAACCCTCTCTCCACTCACACTGTCTGTACCTTTAAGACTTGATTACCTGTAAAGACTCGCATTCCAATCATTATTTTGTAAATTGAGTTTGTGTCTTTATATGCCCTGTTTGTGAACAGAACTCCCACTCACCCGATGAAGGGGCAGCACTCCGAAAGCTAGTGGTTTGTGCTACTAAATAAACCTGTTGGACTTTAAGCTGGTGTTGTGAGACTTCTTACAACGTATTTCTTGCCAGTTTTAGAGAGATCAGAAATGTATTGTGATGTTTCAATCTATCTATGCATATAAGTAGGATTGTTTTTCACCACAAGATTATGGATAATGTCATATTTTGTATTAGAGTCAGGGCTTGTTTACTGAAGCACACTTAATTTTTGAGCAAGAACAGTGAGCTCAAATCATAACAATATTTTCTCAGAGTATTTTACATCGCAAAGGTTCTAATTGCTCAATGGGTGAATACCATGTAGTACATCAGTAAGCTATACATGTCAGAATCGATAGTGATCCCCAACCTGTTTTAACTTAGCTGATGTCAGCCAGGGCAAAAGCATAAACATGGGGGAGGGGAATTTTCCCATCGTGCGACTCCCCACTCCTGATCACCATCTAGCATCCATCGCTGTAAAAGTATGATTGTATTTCAGTCAGGCAAAATTGGCTTCATAATCAATGTCTATTGCCACTCACTGACGCACATGAAGGTTCCAACACATGAAGGCAATGGAAGGTTTCAATGTCAGCAGAAGTGTACAAAATATAAATATGGCATGTTGCACAAAATTGGAGACAGCTGACACAGTACCTTTCTCTCTTGGATTTGTTGGTTCAGTTTGCGAGTGGTTTCATCTGCTTGATCTGGGGTCATTCCTTTCCAGCGATGTACAATTACTCTGTTTGGCCCAAAAGCACTCAGTGCCTGATTTGGATTTTCTGTTAGGAAGTCACTGTGACGCTGGTTTTCAATTTCAATTAAATTATCTTCTTGCTCCTGCCGCTTTTCAAGCTTGTGTCTTGTAGCTGATTCAATTGCCTAAACCACATCAAAGTTTTTAAAAAAAACTCCAACATTATTCTCTTTGTGTTACATGATAGAATCAAGAAAAGTGTCTTTTAATTTATTGCCCCATTCTACATACTGGAGGTACTTTTAAATTTTGATGATGTGAGCCATAATTAATCAACCATAATACACCCTGGATGGAATTTTCCCAAGTGTCACAAAAGTCTGAAAACCGTAATGTTTAACTCTCTTTTTTCAGTGAACTACCCCAAGCAATTTCCTTTACATTCTGTCAATTGTTTTGGCTCCCTGGGGAAGTCAGCTGCAGGCTGCTTGGCATGCATCCACTGTCAACCCACTCCCCACCCCATCCATGGACCTCCCCCCACCACATTGCCATCCCCTCCCCACGGACACCCTCCCCAATCATCCAAGGAGAATTGCACCTCCCCTGCCTCCAACCAACTTGGGGGGAATCTCAATGGCCTCTGGTCCCATTGGCAAAGCCATCACATCAGGATCCCCCCTGTTGGTGGGGACATCTGTGATCCTCACTGGTGAGGATCTCCAATGGTGAGGTCGGACAGCTATGTGAGCCTGGACTATTGCGTCCTGGGCTCACTAAACAGATTTAAATCAGCACATAAATATTTAAATCGGCAAGGGTGCGAGGCTGATGACATCAGCAAAAAATGGCCTGGGAGGAGCGCCACCAGCCTGACACTGGGCTCAATTTTCATTTTTAGCCTCCCGCTAAAATTTCCTGCCCCACTACACTACTTGATCAGTGCAGCGGGCGGAAAGATCACACCCCATACCTTTTATTGAAATCAATGGGAGGGAACATTAGACCGAGTCTAAATTAGGTGGCCAATTTGATCTCACTATATATCTTGTATAATGATACCTTACCAAAGTTCAAATCACAATTTCTGTTCAGATGTTCTCCTGTAAAGCAGATTTTCTCTAGCATGATCTTCAAGTCATCACCTCAAAACATGCTAAGAAATAAATCACACTTTTTTTAAAATGCAAAAAAAACCTCTGCTTTGAATGTTTGTGAATCATGTTCAAAACCTTTGACAGATTGTAGTACTATGTACTTCTCAACAAAATACAATTGTATGACTTCTAACCAAAGTTAGATTCATATCCATGACCTTGGTTTCTCAAAGAAAATAGAATTGAACTGGTGACTTTATAAAAATTATAAGCACTGAAATGCTGTTGCAGCCACCTTTACCCCACCCTGCCTGCATTTTATGCAAGTGAGGCCTTTTTATGAACAGGGAAGAGCATTGATACCTGAATTATGCAAAGCAGATGAGATGCCTAGTGTTGATCTAGTCTTTAACCAAAATCAAATAGGGTAATAGGAAAAGTGAAACCTGTGCTCGGTTAAAATCTTTTGTTGCTACAGTAACAGCCCTCCTCATGCCATCTTCCATTTGCTGCACTGCACAAGCTCTTTGATCCTGAGCTATTCTATATGTATCATACAATTTATCTGAAAAACAGAACAGCACAAAAATCATACAAAGTTACCTTTTTACTTCAAGTTTTACTGTTCTTTTTCTCTTCAGTGGACAGGTTACTAAATAATAAATGGCACATTTTTCTAAAGTGCTGGCAAATCAAGTGCATTACAGGCCACAGACTGATATAAATCACAAACATATGTATTGATACCTTGATGTAACAATGCTTTACTTATTATATTCCATTCCATTTCCATTCTTTGATATGTAAATTCTCCTTGCTCAGGCAGGTGTCCAA
The DNA here is from genome assembly GCF_964213995.1 of Mustelus asterias. Taxonomy (NCBI): domain Eukaryota; kingdom Metazoa; phylum Chordata; class Chondrichthyes; order Carcharhiniformes; family Triakidae; genus Mustelus; species Mustelus asterias. The sequence goes on along the minus strand of NC_135809.1, from coordinate 42,923,372 downwards.
ACAGGGTCAATTTTGGAATGCACGCAGTCAACAGGAATCCATGCTTACTGGCCATCCAGACATTGGGAAATGATAAGCACATTTCTCAGATGTTTCAACCCATTGAAAGAAATTAAATAAAATCCTATGATGCTCATCCATAATTCTCCAATTTGCACAGCCAGCAAGAAAGAGAGGTGTGCATTCAGAAAATCAATTCTATGTGAAGAGGGCTAGAAGTTATAAAGTAAAGTTGTAAAGCTAAGATATATTTGTATTGGAGGTGGTACAGTGAAAGTTGACCAGAATGGTTGCTGGAATGAGGTGTCTGTCCTGTGATGAAAGATTGAGTAAATTGGGCCTATATTCTCCGGAGTTTAGAAGAATGCGAGATGATCTAATTGAAACATTCTGAAGGGGCTTTACACAGTAGCTAGATAGGTTGTTTCCCCAGACTGGGGAATCTAGAACCTGGAGACGTGAATAAGGGAGTCAATCATTTAGGACTGAGATAAGGAGAAAATTATTCGATCAGAATGTTGTGAATATTGTTGGAATTTTATATCCAGAGGATTGTGAATTCTCCAGAGCTGAGTATATTTAAGTCTAAGATAGATGGTCTCCCAGGGAATCAAGGGATTTGAGCAATGGGCACTAAAATGGAGTTGAAGCAGAAGATCAAGCATGATCATATTAAATGGCAGAGCAGGGTCAAGAGGCTGTATGAGTTCCTGTTTCTTATGTTCTTAAGTTCCACCCATGTTCTAGTCAGCATCTGTCCTTCAACCATCAACAAAAGCATGTTAATGGGTAATTCATCTCTTGCTTCTTGTAGAACACTATGTAAAATTATCTAACAGCAGTGACTACAATTCAAGATAATCCATTCTGTGAAATTATTTGGGACATCTTGGGGGATTTGGGGTGTGCTACAAAAAACAAATTCTTTATTTCAAAGCAATTCTCTCAGTAATCTCTGAATGAGACTACCATATCAATGTCAATATGTATTAGGTTATGGGGAGGTTTTGTAGAACAGAATTATAATTATATGTGCCAAATCTACAATTCATTATGGGATCCTCCAAGTAAGTGGAAGGAAGAGACTTTCTTTTCATCAGTTTGGACTGGATTTGAAACCAGGTCTGAATGGTACAAAAATTGGTGCTAATCTACCTAATATTCAAGTAATAGCAAGTTGCTCAGCAGGTCAGGCAGCATCTATGGAGAAAGAAACATAATTAATGTTTCAGGTCTGTGACCTCTCATCAGGAGGGTGACTGAAAAAGCAGAGTTGATCAACATCTGAAATCAATGATCTGGGAATTATTCTCTGTGCTTTTAACTGAGGAATTGTGTACAGTATGGGAATGGGGACTTAATAAACTCGGTATTTAGGAAGGAAAATTATTTTGTTTTAATAAAAGGGTAGCAAGTACATAATTAAATAAAATGTGATACAGCTGTGCTGCAATACACTGGGATATAACTTTGAGTCTATTATTATGTCTGAGGGAGAACAGGCAAGAGATGTTTCTCCACAGGTAGTGTCTGAGTAACCTCTTGAACAATTGGTTATTCAATAATGTTAGTCATATCTATTCTGAAATTGTGTGTTATTTTGTACTTCTACTAACTTGCAAACTTCTGGTCTTCCAAAGCATTCTTCAAGTCTTTCTGTTGCGCAAGTGACCATTCCCTGATTTGTTCCTGCTGACGTTTAATCCGTTCTTGGTGTTGTAAATCTTCCCCAGAAAACTTTTGCATAGTAGATATAGTGCAGCGAGGGTCAGTGTCTGAAATCCGGGCAGGTACATCCTTTTTTAAGGCCTGTGGATCATTCAGATCAAACTCACGACGTGTATCAGATTTCTGGTAGCATAGATGAAATTCAGCAATAGCCTTGTTTAAGTTCTTCACGTCACATTTGTGCCGTTCATCGAGGAGGCACATTGTTTTATCATGGCGAATCAAATCATTAGCTGCAGCAAAACATGAGAGAAGTAATGTGACATCACATATACTTTTGTTTGTTGTCTATGGCAGGGGGAAGAGGAGAAGGCGCATAAGGCACCTTTTACTGATATATTTAAAAAATCATTATTCTACAGTTACAAAAAATAAAGTTCTGTGATTTGATATCATACCATTTAAACAATCCATTTGTTTTTAAGCCAATGAGGCAAGGTTAATTAGTAATCTCATAGTAAACAATCCACTGGGAAAAAGTAATCATAATGTAAATTGAATTCCATGTTAAGTTTGAAAGCAACATACTCCAGTCCAAACCAGAATCTTAAACTTCTACCTATGCAGATGGTTTTGTTTGCGAGGAGAGCTAGCAAGAAAATAGACTAAATAGTATGGTGATAAATACAGTAGAGAGCTACAATTCAAAATGTTCAACAAAAAATACAATTCCTTAAAAAAGAAAAACTCAGTAACAATGATCCATCCATGGCTTAGTAAGGACAGTATCAGATTAAAAGAAAAGTTTTATAATGTTGCAAGAATAGTAATCAGTCTTGAGGATTGAGGGTGCTTTAGAAACGAAAGACTTGCTTATAAGTTGATAAAAAGAGGGAACATAGATTATGAATATATATTGGCCAGGAAAATAAAAAATAGGTTGCAAGAGCTTTTATAAATACATAAAAAGGAAGAAAGTAGCTAAAGGGGATGATTTTCTGGCTCTTCCTGCCAATAGGGTATTTTGGTCTTGCTGACAGCGAACCCCCGCCACCTGTTTCACAGCAGCGGAGGGGTGGAACCAATGGGAAACCCCAATGATAGCGACATGCCCAGATGATCCCACCACTGGCCAACGGTGGGTCTTTGCCCACCACCGAGAAACACGCTGCAGGGGATATGGAAAATCCCCCACAAAATAAATGTTGTTCCCTTGGAAGCAGAGACAGGAGAAATTAGAATGAGTGGATGCATTTTGGCTTATTAACATGCAAGCTTTAGAACGTACTTTAAAGGGTTTCAATAATCATCTTGTGGATATTCAGCAGCTCTGTTCTATTTATGTTTGGCAGAATCTTCCCTTCTCACATTCCTCTCCTTAAATGTCATATCGATCACCTTAAATGTGAGACTCATGCAATCTAATGTTGAAACATGCCATATGTCAGTGGTTCCAAATCTACATCCTCAATAAATTGTTCATGAGTTTTTTCAGGTGAGACTGCATCTCTATATTGAGAATCTGAAAAGTAAGAGGGTGCAAGGGCCTCCGAGTCCAGCTGTAGGATCCTCCCACACCTACTTAGGTCCCTCCCTTGGAGAATTTTTCCAATTTTGATTTTAAACTGCGTCATTCCTTTGGGATCTCAAGATGGTGGTGCTGTACTTCGACATCAGCTTCGACCCTCCTCTGTTACAACTTCCATCCTCACAATCATCAAGGAATCCCATGATGAGCAGGGAGACCTTGGGGCTGTGTGCATGGTGATATATAGAGGTAACCCACCCCCTTACTACCTTTTTCCATTTACAGGCTCCATATGCCTCCCCTGACCATCTGCAGGCTGGTACTGAGACTGAGGCTTTCATCACCCTAAGTGTGAAACAATGAGCACACCCTACACACCAAGCTGACCCCCATTGAGCACACAGGCCTTACCCCTCAATAGACCATGACATGTGTGTCATGAATAGCCCTGTAGCATGTCCAACAAAGTCCCAGGGCTGCCTTTAATCTCTCACTTCAACTGTGCTCCACAGTCCCAACAGACATACCTACCAGTCTGGTATAACACTGCATCTTTGGCATCACTGATGACCTGGAGCAGTACTGTTGAGGGTAGGCTTTGAATGTTGCAACCACTTCAAAGTCATGAGTGAAGTGAGAATGGAGAGCAGCAAACCACATATATCCAGTAATGATTAAGACCGGTCTAATTTCCTGCTTCACGGCATGTAATTGGAAGAGAGATGTGGCAACTTGCATTTCGAATGGGCATGATTTTTCAACGCCTCCCCCCCCCATGACATTTTCCTGGTGGCAGAGGTGGCTTGCCACTGACGAGCAATAGGATCATCTGGTCCTGCCAATGTTCACAGGGTTTTGCCAGCCCTGTACTGCCTGATGCTGCGGAGCACACTGCAAGGGGTCTCCTGCTGGCAGGAAGGACTGGAAAATTTTGGCCAATGAGTAGTCATGACATGCTAATGCATGCAGGTGGGGTTCCCAACATGGATCGGTGGCAAATCCAACCCACTATCATCCCACTGTCAAAGTGCTGAGAGGAAAATTTCAACTTGCTTTCCCGCCAGCGAAAATCTGACTTTTGGTCTCTCTCCGAATTTTCTGATCCTGCCCAGCACTGGCAGGAAAGGAAAATTCCACCACATGAAGTTCTACTTTCTTGTCTATGGCATATTCTGTCTGTGTGGAGTTTGCATGTTCTCCGTGTCTGTGTGGGTTTCCTCCCACAGTCCAAAGATGTGTGGGTTAGGTAGATGAGCCATGCTAAATTGTTCCTGTGTCCAAAGGTTTGGTTGGAACGCCATGGTAAATGAGCAGGGTTATAGGGATACAGCAGGGGTTTGGGCCTAAGTAAGATGCTCTTTCAGAGAGTTGGTGCAGACTCAATAGGCCGAATGGCCTCCTTCTGCATTGTAGGGATCCTGTGAGCTTCCTCACACAGAGTAACAGTTTTGAGGGGCTATGGGACAGTTACCAGTTGCAGTCCTTCCTCATCTCATTGGCTGCTTATCCTTAAAAAAAGTATAAGTATGAAAACCTTCAGTTGCCGTGAGATATAATAAAACCCTGATGTCAATCCATAATGCATTTGTTATTGATGCATACACCAAATAATTTTATTCTATGTGAGGATAAAGAATGTGAGATTGAATAAACAAAATTGTTATGACCTCGATGGCTTTTCTTATTATTTTTCTTAAATTGAAGGAGTAAGCAGGAAATGCAGGTGCCTACATAGTTTGAAGTATAGGATTTATTTCTTTATTCTTTCATGGAATGTTGGCATGGCTGGGAAGACCAGCATTTATTGCCCATCCCTAACTGCTCTTCAACTGTGTGGCTTGCCACACCATTTTAGAGGGCAGGCAGTTAAGAGTCATATGCGTTGTTGTGGGTCTGGTGTTATATGTAGGCCAGAACAGGATGGCAAATCAGATCGTTTTTTATGATAGTCGATTCATGGTCACAATTACTGAGACCATTTATTTCCAGATTATTAATTGAATTTAAATCCCACTGACCCTAAATCCCACTAGTGGGAATTGAACCCTTGTCTCCAGCCTGGGCTCCTGGATTATTAATCCAGCAATGTTACCATCTCCCTTAAATCAAGTAGTAATAATTTGGTGTTGCCAAATTTAGGTGTTAATGTCTATGCAATGTATGAATAAGAGAAACTAGTGAAGCAAAGAATTCCATAGTTTTCAAACGAAAGTGAGTACAGTGAAACATTGTATTAGAATAGGAAACAGTGAGGAGAATATTGATTTCAACAGAATGGAGGTGCAGGATGGTTGGTTGAGCATGTAGGATTGCACATGTGGCATTTAGAAGAAGCAAGGAAGAAAATATACTAATATAGTAGTATTGATAAACTGAGACAACAACAAAAATGTTTGTGAAATGCAAAGAAGTAGGATGGAGGAGAGAAATCGGAGGCTAAAATTAAAAGAATATTTTTTTTCTGGTCTAAAAAACCGACGCCAATCAAACTTTGGATATTGTAGCTATACTCATCTGCTTTGAGAATTGTATTTTAAAGTTGATTTTTTGGGGGCTGCCATCAAAGAGAATACAATTTCTGTATCTTCACTAGTGATCAGACACTTGCATGTGCCTGAATGGACAGTTGACAAGAGGAGGAAGAGAAAGTATTTTTGTGATCTAATCATCAATTTACTCATTGCCTTAAATCATTTTCCCATACATCAGAAGTCAACAGAACTTACCATAGGCTAAATCTTTTTTAGCTTTTGTCTCTTCCTGAATTTTCCTATCATTGATTTGGCCATCCAATGCTTGTTTATCAATCTTAGAAAAAACAGTAATATACATTTAAAAATACTTAGTTGCATAAATTCCTTTCTGTCTGCATGTCTACTGCTATAGATTGCATCCATTGCACTAACTGGAATAATGCTCATTGTAAAGTAATACTTAATAATGTGTCATCAAATGCATTGTCTCCATTTATAATTTGAACTCCCTCTCTTACAGCACTGAGGATGTACATACATGGACTGGAGCACTTCAAGGATGAGGCTACCAACCACCGTGTCAAGGGCAATTAGGGCTTAGCCTTAAACTGATGCCCATCCCATTAACTAATAAAACATCATAATTTACCAGCAGTACACAAAAAAAATCAATATAAATAATCCAAAGAGAGATGTTTGTTATGTGATTTCTTTCAGTAGAATTTATTAATTTTTATGCAAGTTTTTTTTTTAGCCTTTCAAATCTAAAACGTGATATTAGTCAGATCAATTTTACAATGTCCCTTCTACTTTCAGAATGCTTGATGCACAATTATAAAATTGGTTTTAATGATTACATTGCACTTGCACCAGGGTAAGTACATGGGTTATGGGGATGGGGCCTGGGTGGGATTGTTGTCCTGCAGGCTTGATGGGTGGAATGACCTCCTTCTGTACTGTCGGGATTCTATGATTGCACTTGCACCAAATTTGTGCAAACATGCTGAGGATAGACAATGTTTCAAATAGTGTGAAACAAAAGCACATCTTTTACATTCAAATATTAATTGATACTGACCTTGGAACATAGTGCATAGGAGCAGGAGAAGGCCATTTGGTCCTTCCTGTCTGCCCCTCCATTCAATAAATCATAGCTTATCTGAGTGAGGTCTCAATTCTACCCCCACCCCCACCCCGCAATTACCCGTGACAAAATAAATCTTATAAATCAAAATAAAACAATCTTCATGTCACCATCGACAAGGAAATTATTTTTGCCTTATTTTCTGATGTCACACATAGGATATAAATGATAAAAGTATATGACACGAAGGGCAACTGCCACACCTTAGACACCTACCCCAATTGTTCTGAGTCTGGCATTAAAAACCCTGTTCTGCCTCTGTAATTCCAAGTCCCTTCGCCCCGCTATAACAGCAGCCTCTTTCAAATCAACCGGACCGTCCAGTTTGTGCATCTTTCCAAATCTGTTTCGTTCCTTCTCACAGTCAACAAACGGCGATTTAATTCGATGTGAAACGAGAAGAAAATACTTTGAAAAGCAAACAAAACGGTGACGGTTAACTTAATGTCTCTAAGAGTGTGGGTCGAGGAAACATTCGTCCATTCCTCTCCTGCGCTGCATTTTCCAGCCGCGAGTGAGAGATATAAATAAAACGGTCGCTAGGCGACCAGGCAACAGGCACGAAATCCCGTAGGTTCACGCGGTGCGTCTCCAGGTCTCACGATATCATCTCCGGCGGGAAGGGTCGCGCGGGAGTCGGTTGGAGGAGTCGCGCGTTGGAGAAAAGTCGAGTATTTTTTGACAAGAGAGTTGTAATTGCGGACATTTATCGCAGCAGCAGCCACTTCCCCAAGCACTAGGCTTTTGGGAAATGGCAACCCTGCAGTTGATTGAAGTGGAAAATTTCAAGTCATGGCGAGGTCGGCAGTTGATCGGGCCCTTCATGCGGTTTAACTGCATCATTGGGCCGAATGGATCAGGTCAGAGGAATCGTCCCTGACTGTCGGGGGAGAAGCGTCCGCATACCCAATTTCACTAATTCACCCTTTACCAGTGAGGCTGCCTCTTCCCTCCATCTGTTATTGCCCTCACCTGACAGAATGTCAGCCCCTCCATCACCAGAATCCCGAGGCAATGAGGGATCAAATTTCTAGGTTTCGGTCCATTCCATTAGTCTCCTTAATGTATCTGTGCACTAGTGTTTTTGTGACTGGTGCTAGAACACCTAGATCCCTCTGCACCTTGGAATTCTGCAGTCGTTCTTCCTTTATGTAATACTCTGCCTTTTTATTCTTCCTGCCAAAGTAAGCAACTTCACGCCGCCTGTCAAATTTTTGCCCAATCACTCAGCCTATCTATATGTGTTTGCAACCTCCTTATGTCCACTTCACAGCATACTTTCCTACTTGTTTTCATGACAAATTTAGCTATCATTGCTTTTGCCACCCTCATCTAAATCATTGATATAAATTGTAAAAAACTGAGGACCCAGCAAAGATCCTTGTGAGACTCCACAAGTAATATCCTGGCATTCAGAAAAAGACCCAATTAAGCTGTTCTCTGTTCTGTTAGCAAGCCGATCGTCAATCCATGCAAAGATGAAGCTCATACTTTGTGCCATGATCTTTGATGTGGCACCTTGACAACTGCCTTCTGGAAATCCAAGTACAGTACATTTACTGGCTCCCCTTTAGCCACAGTACATGCCACCTTTTCAAAGAACTCCAACGAATTGGTTAAACATTTATTTGCCTTTAGCAAAATCACATTGACTCTGCCTGATTGCGTTGAGATTTTGAAGTACTCAGCTATAAATTCCTTAATGATTAATTTTTCCACACAATCGATGTCAAAGAACAACAAAGAATAGTAAAGCACAGGAACAGGCCCTTCAGCCCTCCAAGCCTGCGCCGATCACGTTGTCCTATCTAGACCAACCGCCTCTATCCCTCTGTTCTCCACCTTTTTATATGTCTATCCAGATAAGTCTTAAATGTCTCTAATGTGTCTGTCTCAACCATCTCACTTGGCAATGCATTCCAGGCCATCACCACCCTCTGTGGAAAAAAACCCTCCCCCGCACATCTCTACTGAATTTTTCCCCCTTACCTTGAACTTGTGCCCCCTTGTAATTGTCATTTCTGCTCTAGGAAAAAGCTTTCAACTGTTCACCCTACCTATGTCCCTCATAATTTTATAAACTTCTATCAGGTCACCCCTCAGCCTCCGTCTCTCCAGGAAGAGCAATCCCAGTTTATTCAATTTCTCCTCATAGCTAATACCCTCCATACCAGGCACATCCTAGTAAACCTTTTCTGTACTCTCTCCAAAGCCTCCACATCTTTCTGGTAGTATGGTAACCAGAATTGGACACAGTATTCCAAATGTGGCCTAACCAACATTTTATATAACTAACATAATTTGCCAACTTTTGTATTCAATGCCCTGTCCGATGAAGGCAAGCATGCCATATGCTTTCTTCACCACCTTTTCCACCTGTGCTGCCACTTTTAAGGATCTGTGAACCTGCACACCCAAATCTCTGTGTCTCTCTGCTCCTGATGGTTTTGCCATTTGTTTTATAGCTCCCAGCTGAATTGGATCTACCAAAATGCATCAAATGTTGAGCTAAGAGGACTATAATTTCCTGTTTTTTGCTCCCTCTCATCTTAAAAAGAGGGTTATATTTGCTCCTTTCCAATTCTAGGGAATTTTGCAAAAATTAAAACCAACATATCTACTAGCTTTTAAGAGCTTACGGTGAAGTCCAACTTGACCTGGAGACTTGTCATCTCCCAGCTCCATCAGTTTGCTCTGTACTACTTCCCTAGTGATAGTAATTTCACCATGTTCCCCTCTCCCTTCCATCTCCTGATTTACAGTTATTACTGGAAAGTTTTCTGTTTCTTCTATAATGAAGACAGCAGTAGAATATTTGTTCATTTCATTTGCCATTTCCTACTTTTTTTCCCTTTTAAATAACTGCAGAAACTCTTGTTATCTGTTTTTACTTTTCTAGTCTTCCTTTCATACTCTAATTTCTTTCTCCTGATTAATCTTAGTCATTCTTTGCCGTTCTTTATATTCTGACCAATTATTTGATTTGCTATTCATATTTGCACAGTTATGTGCTTTTTCCTCCAGTTTTCTGCTTTACTTAACTTCTTTAGTTAACCATAGATAGTGGGTCCTCCCCTTAAAATTTTGTCAATATACTTACTCTGAGTGTTCTGAAATATCCTTTTAATCTCTGCCACTGCTTCTCTATTGATTTCTCTCCTAGCATACCAGTTCACTTCAGCTAGCTCAGCTTTCATGCCCACATGTTGTCTGTATTTAAGCTTAGACTCACTCTGCTCCCTGTCAAACTGGATGTAAAATTCAATCATATTGTGGCCGCTGCTACCTATGGGTATCTTTACTCTGAGGTCATTAATTAATCCTGTCACTTTACATAATAGCAAATCTAATATAACCTAATGTCTAGTTCTAGAACGTGTTCTGAGAAACTATCTGAAAAGCATTCCAACCAGGCTACTATTGCTAATCTGATTTTTCCAGTTTGAGTACATTAAAATCATCCATAGTTATTGCCATCCCTTTATCCCAAGCATCCAATATTTCATCTTGTATACTTTGTCCTACATTATGGTTAATGTTAGGGAGGGCTGTCAACCACACCCACTTTCAATTTCTTTCCCCTACTGTTACTCATCTACATCCAAACTGATTCCACCTCCTGATCTCAAGTGTCATCTCTAACTATTTCACCCATACCACCTTTGATTAACAGTGCTACCCCTTCACTTTTACCTAGCTTCCTATTCTTTTGGAAAATCAACACCCCTCCCCCTAAATATTCAAGACTCAGTTCTTGAGGTCCTGCAGCCACTTCTCCATAAGGGCAATCATCTTTATTTACCTTAATATTTGCTATCAATTTATTTACTTTGTTATGAATGCTATGCACATTCAGACACACAGCCTTTAGCTTTGTATTTTGTTATCTTTATAATATCTAGTCTTGATTACTGATGTACTCTTAGTTTTTTTTATCCCTCTGTCCCTTTCTGTTAAGAAATAGATATAAATTTTAGCAATTTATAGTTGTATTTGTGTGTGTTGGGTATAAGGTATAGCTTACTTGTGTTCTGCTTTATGTTAAGAACGGGAAGAACCTCAGTTTTAGTTCCACTTTAAAATATACCTGCATTTTAATGTGTGTTTTACAACTCTGAAGCAAAGATGGTATAAAAACCTGGCTTTTTGCCTAGGAACCAGGGGCTCAATGCGACAGCAACAGCAGCTTCAGTTCAGTTGGAAGGTGACCTAAAAGGAAACACCAGTCCAGAGAAACTGCTGGAATAGGCAATCATGAAGGGAGACTATAGGCAACAGGCCCTAAACTAAAAAAAAACATCCTGAAACCAGGGAGAGGGACAGAAGCAGGTTCCAAGAAGAGTTTCCAGTCAAAGGACAGGAATATGGAATAAAGTTTCTGTTTCATGAAGTTAAGAGTGAGGAGCAGGGAGAGACTACAAACAGGTAAAGATGCAGAAAGTAGATGGAATACAAAGTGGGCTTGCGAGAAGCCAGAGATCCAAGGTGACCAGAAGGTTGGTGACTCCTTACTATGGACCTGTAAAGCAGTGTTGTTCTGTTAGCATTGTTGTGCATCCAAAACAGTGTGTGGAAGGTGAAGCTTGAATGCACGAGGCGATCCAGGGCACAGGAATACCAGAAGGAGAGGTTGAAATCCTGGAGGTGGATCCTTGGTGAAGACATCTGAGAGTAAATGTTATTTTGGGGAAGATTCCAAGACATATTCTCAGAGAGCGGAGATTGGAAATCTTTGTGTAGAAGACAGAGTTTCAGTGAAATCATTTGGCTCACAGTGTGACAAGCATCTGGGGGAGAATTGATGAGAAATCTGCAGAAGTTGTTTTGGATGGCATCTGTCACTTGGTTTCAGAGTGTGTGTGTCTCTGACCATGTTTGGCCTATTACATGGACTGAGAACATTAGAGTACATGATAGGTTTTGTAACTTGTATTATCTTTAGAAATCTATATATCTGTAAAGGTACAGCTGGGATGTAGGAGTAGTGTAATTTAGTTCATGTTTTCCTGTTTAATAAATGCTTTTATTTTGTTAAAAGTTGATCAACTTACTTCATTGATCAACTGACTTCTGTGACTATTCAGTGGCTACCTTCCACTTTTCTAAACAAAAAATAAAAGTTAGGATCTGTCAAGCTGGGTTCCACTCTGCGATCTGATTTGTCCAGTAGTAACATCAGCTATGATCATTAAACCTTCTGCCACTCTCTGACTTTCATTTCCCATATTACCATTTTGCTCTCCTGCATTGATTTCTACCCCTTGATTTGCTACTTCAACCAAAGCTCAATCCCTCACTCCTTTGCTTAGTTAATAGCAATGATTTGCGACTAGTGAGTGGGCCACATGAGTGGCCCTCCTTCATCTCCCTGGGCCACAAGATTGAAATCAGGCTTGTTCACTAACCACGATCGTTGAATAAGATTGAATGCATTTAACATATGCCAAATATTTCATAACTAGTTAAAGAAAATGCTTTATCATTTATATATTGGGAGAGGCAATGGCCTAGTGGTTTTATCGCTAGACTATTAATCCAGAACCTCAGCTAATGTTCTGGGGACTTGGGTTTGAATCCCACCACGACAGATGGTGGAATTTAAATTCAATTTAAAAGATCTGGAATTAAGAATCTACTGATGACTGCAAAACCATTGTGGATTGTTGGAAAATCACATCTGGTTCACTAATGTTCTTTAGGGAAGGAAATCTTCTGTACTTACCTGGTCTGGCCTACATGTGACTCCAGAGCCACAGCAATGTGATTGATTTTCAACTGCTCTCGGACTAGGGGTGGGTAATAAATGCTAGCCTGCCAGTGACGCCATGTCCCATGAATGAATAAAAAATATGAATATAATTATCATTAAGTTCAAATAGCAAAAGCAAAATAAATATTTATTCTTTGATTGGACAATTCAGAGGTAGCACATGGCTCTTACAGTCAATGCTGTGTGCAATCAGCACACACCTCACTTCACTTGCCCTTGCTTTACATGCTTATCACTTCAGTCATACCAGTCGGAAAAAAGCTCAGCAGATGGAAGCCAGCGGAATGTGGCAACGGTGCAAGTGGGCAGTGGTCAACAAAATGTCTTGTGATCCACACTCTGAATCCTGATGTGCCACATCTGGCCCCCAGACTGCAAGTTGTTCACTGTTCAAAGCCCTCTATTTCCCTAGTTATACAGTTTGCTAAAATACTGGTCCCAGCAAGGTTCAGGTGCAGACCATCCCAATGATACACCCCTCACCTAGTCCTGACGCCAGTGTCCCACAAATCAAAACCCACTTCTCCCACATAAGCCTTAGAACCACATGTTCATTTCATAAATCTTATATAATTTCTGACCATGGCAGATATTAGTTCTCCTGGGGTTCTGCTCTTTAATTTGGTGCCTAACTCCTCAAACAGTCTAAGCTGAACCTTGTTCCCAGTCCTGCCTAAGATGTTGGTCCCGACATGGGCCATGGCAACTGAATCTTCATCCCCCCACTCCAAGGTCCTGTCCAGTCCTGAGTAGATTCCAGAACCTGATAGGCAACACAGCCGTGGCTGCACAGAACGGTATCTATCCCCCTCACTAAATACCTTATCTTTTGATTAGCCAATTTACAGCCTTTTGGGCTTAAATGTTGAATTCAACAACTTAGACCACAAACTTTCTTCTCCATTTTGATTCCCCCCCCACCCACATTCTGCCAATTTACCTTTATGCCATTATTAGTACCTTCTTTAGTCTTTAACACTACCATTAACACTTGCTTTGTCTTGTGTCCATGACATCTTTCTCAATCTCTTCTGAACTTCCCTCACCTTCTCTACCTTCTGCCCCCCAAATATATAATTCATCACATTTCTGCCCCACTTCAGGAACATGAAAGACTCACACCAGAGAAGGTTTGGTACCTGCGAAGAACCAAAGCCATAGAGACAAGAGCCGAGGCCGAGGAGCCTGAAAATATATGAAGAATGTTTCTCGGGTTCCATTAGCGCTCTTGAGAGGTCAAAAGGGTTCCGTGGCTGGAAATGTTTGGCAAAGGCAGCTTTAATAAATGTCTCCTATTGTTCCTGACAATTTGGGACATCTTGAGATTGTGAAAGGCTATGTCAGTACAATTATTTGTATCAGATGTGTAATATTTATGTTTCTTTTAAATGGGAAAAGGTAATTGAGTATTGAATTATGTGTTTTCACAAATGTGCTTAATATTACCATGCTTTTCTGATATAGTGTGAATGTTTCTATGATTTACAAGATAGTTTTTTTGCTTTCATATACAGGGAAATCCAATGTTATGGATGCTATAAGTTTTGTGATGGGTGAGAGAACTGCTAGTCTGAGAGTGAAGCACATCAAGGATTTGATTCATGGTGCTCATATAGGGCGCCCTATGTCATCTACTGCAAAGGTCACCATGCTGTATGAAACAGAAAATGGAGAGGAGCTATCATTTACCAGAGCCATTATTGGTAATGTGTGTGTTGTAAAGGGTGGGGAGGTGGGGAGGGTCTTGACGATTTGATATTGTACTATTTTATCTAAACTGCTTGTTATGGCTTTCTGATTCAGTTTCATTGTGCTAAATTGTTGAAATTTGAGATGAATTTTGATATTTTAACCTTGTATTAGAAGATGGGTTTTCTTACTTATTCATTTATGTTACTTAATTTTTTGGTGTTTGGGATGGGAACTGAAGTTAGAACTGGTTCCAGATCCTTACCTGGGGATAACATGTTGTTTGCTTTGTGGTTGGATTTGACGGCCGATTAGTAGCTGCGGGAGCAAGAACACAGGCTGACCAAATGAAATTTGGGCCTGAATTACACCCCCCGCAGTTATCTTTATGGTTGCCATGTGAGTGTTGAAAGAACAAGCAGCAGATTGTCATTGAGCCTCAGCCTGGATTGCAGTATCCCATGGTGGCACTGGAAAGCTGTAGGCCTGGCACATGGGGGAGGGACAGTCTCTCAGTTCTTAGACCTTGGCTTCTGGTATCACTTCTAGGTCATAAGAGAAGGGAGTGAGGTCCTCTTCCTGGAGGTGGCAGGAGGAGGATACCCATACGGATAGAGCAGGCCTGGGTTGAGATGAGAATCACTTGTCAGTGGCAGAAGTATCTTCGGAAGATTCTGGATTCAGTGCTGCAAAAGGGGGAGTGACCTCAAAAGCTCTGTAAAACTGAATGCTACCCCCAACCCTCAGGACAGGTCTCTGGGCATGTACCTTTCCAGCAGATACAGCAGCTGAGGAACCCAAGGCTGCATGCTATTTCTTGAACATGAGAGGGTTGTGTACCCAAGACACTTAATCACCCCTCAGAATGGCTTATTGCCAAGGTGCTGTTGAGGACCTGTAACCCCTGCATCTCCACATCATGACCCCTGAAGCATGCAGGGGCCCTTTACATGGAGACAGGTCATCCAAGTCAGGAAATTTCTTGGCTTGATCTTCCTGCCTTACTAATGAAAATCTGGGCCAACCGTTTTGACATTACAAAGTTCCTTATCATCTAAAGATGGTCTTTGGTTGATAAGAGTTTTTAATTCCAACAGACTCAATTGAACATTGGAACGCATATCATAGGTAAAGCTAAAATACAATACAAAGAGATTTCATGATAATCTAGTTAACCCTTTTACAACAGGGCATTATCTCATTAGTTCTGTTAGCTGATTTTTCATTAAAATACATACATTCTCAGCTCAGATAAAGTGGAACCAAATGTATTAGCATCCCCATGCTGTGGAGTGTAGACGTTGTCCTTGGTTCCTGCTTCCAGTTACTATAGTTCGTTATTAAACCTGCACTAGAAATGCTTGTAGAAAACAGGATCAAGTTCAGATACAATGTTCCTATGGTAAAATAATCTATTGACATGCAATTTCCTTTGTACATGAAGAATGTGGTATCTTGCAACCAGTTTGGAAATGTGTGTCAATGTCATAGTTGCCAATTTCAGTAAAGCAGATGGAAAAACTCTTCGGGTATCTTTGTAAGGCAGGCAGATAAGCAAAATGTATTTATAAAAAGTAACTGGATGATTCAATTTTTCCAATATTGTTTTTGTCAGGGAATACTTCAGAGTTCCGATTAAATGATCGAACTATCAGTCGTGTGGAATACACAAATGAACTTGAGAAAATTGGCATTCTACTGAAAGGCAGAAACTGTCTAGTGTTTCAGGTACTAAGGGAAAAAGTCTGTTTTCTTTCATTATTATGTTTGCTCGTGGGATTCCAAGCAGCTGTCAACATTTATCGATTAGATTACTGGAGACAGGAGACAGTCAAGTTTGGAATTTAATCTTATCTGCAACGACATGGTAGCCACTCTGGGCTGCCTGCCTTACAGAGGAAGATATACAAATACCTCGAATTCCTTCATTAGCAATCAAGAATTTTGGTAATTAACCCAGAGGAATAATCAATAATCACTGGAGGCTGGGACCATTGTTTATTTTAAACAGAAGTGGTGGCTAGCTTAATGTCATAATTTCAAAAAAAATTTCTGATGTTCCATTCTTGCAAAACAAAAAGCCTCCATTTAAAGACACAAAAAAGTATCGAGTTGCTCATGTTTAGGCTTGATTCTAATGCTAAGTAGATGGATCTTGGATGAGTTAAAATCTCTACAGTGCCTGAGTTAAGAGTGGAGCGTTTGTAGAATATAGTGAAGAAGAGGTTTTGAGATGTTTGGAGCTTTTTTGTGATCAAGGATGATTTTAGAGAATAATAAGACATAGAGGGGATCTAGCACAAATTAACTGGATTAAAAAAATACCAAACAGGTCAATGGAGCAGCAGTGGAAAATCTTCGAACTGGGACAAAAAGAAAAATAATACGTCAGCCTGGTTTTTGTCGTGAGCGGCAAAGCAAGAATGCAGTGGAAATTTCCCCTATCTTGGCAACAGTTAATATCTTGATATTCAGCAGCAGTGATGTCAACATGCATGTTGAAATATTCATACACTGCAAAGTAGGAAATTAAGAACATTTAATCCTTAATTTATTTAAATTTTCAGATAGCAAAATAAATGTTATAACTCATAAGTTTTTCTTTTATGGGACATGGTCGTCACTGGCTGGCCTGCATTTATTGCATATCTCTAGTTGCTCTTAATGACCCAATCTCTACAACCCTTTGCAGGAAAGAATTCTATAGATTCGCTATCCTCTGAGAGAAAAAATTCCTCCTCATCGCTTTCTTAAATGAATGACCTGTTACTCAGATTATGCCCAGTGATTGAGTAGGAAGCCATTGTATCTTTTAAGATAAATTTGGATAAATATTTGAAGCAGATAAAGATGCAGGGCAGGAAGCAGCATAGTGTAATTAATTTTGGATTGCTCTAACCAAGACCTGGCAGGGATATATTTGGATCAGATAACCTCCTACTGTCTTGTGGGTAAAAGCCTTTTTATAGTTGTAGCTCAATACTCTCCAACGTACGGGAAAAATGTACTATAAATGAAATAGGGAGCTAAAGACAAAGCCAAGTTGGGGAAGTATACAACAGCAAAATATTCCATTAAAAACAGCAATTGAAAGAATTTGTTTTACTGGTATTTTGTTGGATAATTATATTAAACACTAATTATCCACAATCAAGTTTAACACTACTTTTACATTTTAGGGTGCTGTGGAGAACATAGCAATGAAAAAACCAAAAGAGAGAACACAACTGTTTGAAGAAGTTAGCAATTCAGGGGAATTATCTAATGAATATGACAAGAAGAAGAAAGAAATGATGAATGCAGAAGAAGAAGCTCGATTCAACTACAACAAAAAGAAAAATGTGGCAGTTGAGCGAAAACATGCAAAGCATGAGAAAGAAGAGGTAATTGAAATTTACCTGACTGTTTTTCTGTTCCAAAATGAACAGTTTCTGTAGAAACGGTCAGAAATGGAAATAGTAACCTCACATAGCTCAGAAGTTAATTGCAAATCAGGAAGGTCCATGTTCAATTCATTCAACTTAGCTGATTTTTGTGAAGGTGATAGGACAGTACAGTTGACTGAGGCCCATATGTAAGAGAAGTGGAGACTAGCTAGGAAGTACACTAGATCTAATAGATGATAAAGTGATCTTCCTCAGAGATTTCATTGCCAAAGTCGAGAAGGACCCAAATCTCTGGAAGGGTGTGATTGGCAAGGAAGATATAGTGAAAGCAAACTCCAATGGAGTTGGAGGAAGATTTGTAGTGGAGTTCCTAGAGTTCTGTGTTGAGCGGCTTGCTCTTCCTGATATATATTAATGACCTAGACTGGGCATGATTTCAACATTGATGATACGAAGAAAGCGTTGTCTATTGATGAGGAACTTGAACTTCAAAAGGACATAGACATGTTGGTGGATTGGGTAGACAAATGGCAGATGAAATTCAATGCAGAGAAGTATGAGGTGATTTATTTTGACAGGAAGAATGTGGAGAGATAGTATAAAATTAAGGGAACCTAAAGGAGGTGCAGGAACAAAGGGACCTTGGTCTATATGTCAATGAATGTGACCGGGCATGTTGAGAGAGCGGTAAATAAAATATCCTATCCGTTATAACATACATATAGTATCCTAGGTTTTATTAAAAGAGGCATTGAGTGTAAGAGTAAAGAGGCCATGTTGAACTTGTATATGACACTAGTTAGGCCTCATCTGGAGTATTGTGTCCAGTTCTGGGTGCCATACTGGAAGACTTGAAGGCATTGAAGAGAGTACAGAAGAGATTCACAAGAATGATTCCAGGGATAAGTAACTGTAGCAATGAGGATAGATTAGTGGGATTGTGTCTGCTTTCCCTGGAGAAAAGAAGGCTGAGAGGAGACTCAATTGCAATATTCAAGATCCTGAGGGGTATGGGCAGATAAATAGTGAGAAACTGTTCCCTCTGTCAGGAAATAGAGGTAGTTTTGAACTCATACATGTTTGTATTTGTAGGTGTTATAAACAAGGTATGGGTTTAAGGAAGTTTAATTTTCTGTATAAGAAAGAGAGAAAATTTAGTTAGCTCATGTTAAACAAAGGTATCTGCATGTATGTGGGTTTTGGTTTCATTTCCAACTGTGCTTGCATTACAATTAAAGGGTTTACAACATGAAAACACAGTTTAAAGAAAGACTACTATTGCACAGCAACTAGCGGCCAGCTAGGTTAGAAAGAACATTTATTTTTAAGTTGGACAGGAGAAGGGAGCTGCTGGAAAAAGCCAACTTTCCTGGAGAAAAAGAGAAAATCCAGACAATCAGGGACTTGGGACAAAAAGAATGTCTCAAGAAGAATGAAGTTAAAGGAACAAAGAACAAGAAGTTGTACAAGGTCCTGTTCAGCAGAATTCAAGAAAAAGGCAGAGAAAGTGCTTCGAGTTAAAGAGATAGCCTCATTAAAGAGATTTAAAGTGGGAGACCAGATGTCAGAGGTAAATTAAAAATTGGTGGCATCTTATATAACCAGTGAAGCAATGGTGTTCTGTTGGCAAGGTTGTGTACCTGAGAGCATGTGTGAAAGCTTGAATGCATGCAGCAATCCAAGGCAGAGGAATATGTAAAGGAGAGATTGAAATCCTTGGTAAAGGCATCTGAGAGAAAGCGTTGTTTGGGAGAACATTCTAAGGTGTGTTTTTCGAGAGGGGAGTTTGGAAATATTCGTGTGGAAAACGGAGTTCCAGTGAGATCAGTTTGCTCAGTGTGATAAGCATCTGGGGGATTTGATGAAAAATCCACAGAAGTTGTTTTGGGTGACATCTTCCACTTGGTTTCAATGTGGGTGTGTCTGACCACATTTGGTTTGTTGGTTTACAGGGACTGTATACTTACCGAGAATATTATCATATTCAATATGTTTTGTAACTTACGTTATCTTTAAAGTTTGTGTATATCTGTGAAGATATAGATGGGATGAAAAATTGTGTTATAGTCAATCTTTTCATGTCTTAAAAAATGTTCTATTATTTTGTTGGAAGTTAATTGGCAGTCATATGACTCTTCATCTAATTCTCTAAACAAACAAAAGGTCACAATCCATAGAAATCAGGAAGAGTATCTCAAATGCAGGAGAGAGGCTGAGGCTGGAATAAGGAAGGCTAAGTGAATAGGATAAGGAAAGGATGATAGACTGCGCAAAAACAAATAGTAAAATGTCCTTCAAACATATTAATGGTAAAAGATTAGTGAAGGATAGAGTGGGGGCCCATAAGGGACAAACAGGATAAACCACTCACTGAAGCAGTATGGAAGAGCTACTAAATGAATACTTTGCTTCTGTCTTTACTAAATTAGAAGATGGTGACAATGGCCCAGTTGAAAATGTGGGTGTTGAGCAATTGAGCAGCATAGTAATAGATAAAGAAGAGCTGCTAAATAGGCTGGCAACACTCCATGTTGAGAAGTTGCTAGGCCCGAATGGGATGCATCCTAGGTTGTTGAGAGAGGTAAGGGAGCAAATTGCAGAGCCATTGATAGAAATTTTCCAGGCCTCTCTGAAGACAGGATTAGTCCCAGGGGACTGGAGGATTGCAAATATGACATCGTTGTTTAAGAAAGAGGCAGAGGATCACCCAGGAAACTACAGACCTATCAGCTAGACATCAATAGTGGAAAAACTGATGGAGGTCATAATACGGGATAAGATAAATATACACTTTGAGAAAAATAAGTTAATACTAGACAGTCAACATGGCTTTGACAAGGGCAGGTCATGTCTGACAAATTTAATTAAGTTCTTTGATGAGTTGGCACAGGCAGGGTAGTGCCATGGATTTGGTATATTTGGACTTTCAGAAAGCATTTGATATGGTGCCACATGGCAGGTTAGTTAGCCAATTAGAAATGATTGGGATGGATGGGTCCTTGGCAGCATGGATTAGAGGTTGGCTAAGAGATCAGAAACAGAAGGTAGATATAGATGGGCATTTCTCAGACGCGAGATGAGTTGAAAGTGGTGTTCCCCATGGATCAGTGTTGGAACCCTTGATTTTTCTGATGTATAAACGATTTCGAGATGAGTTTTGAAGGCAAAATCTCTAAATTTGCGGATGATACTAAGCTAGGGAGAATAGTGAGTTGTGAGGATGACACTGAACGACTTCAGAGGGACATTGACCAGTTGGCCAAATGGGCAGACATCTGGCAGATGAATTTCAATGCAGTGAAATGTGAGGTAATGCATTTTGGTAGAAGAAACATGGGGAGACAATATAGGCTCAATGGTACAACTTTGAGGGGAATACCAGAGCAGAGGGGTCTCGGGGTTCAAGTGCATAATTCTCTGAAGGTGACCAGGCAAGTCACCCAATGAGCTCGGCAGGTCCTGATCAAGTAAGAGCCCAAAACACTGTGATCCAGATGATCTATCTGAAGTGAGTCTGTCATCCCCCACACCCTCAATATTTCAACCAGTTGACCCCCATGTCCTGCGTCTTGTTGAATCTCAGTCAGATGAAAACCCGGTCATCCAGAGCTGCATCCCGCCACCCAACCCCTCAGAGCATCTCAGGCACTGAAATCTCATCAATGCATTTGCAGGCACTAGCGCAGAGACACTCACCTCGGTGGGAAATGTCTGCAATTGCACATTGGGTGGAGGCTGGATCATCCAGTGGAGCATCCAGTCAGAGGCCTGATGGCTTCCTGAAAACTGCTGGCCCTGAGCTAGGTGTCAGGCCTCTGATGATGTTCATCCCAACAATGGTGAACGAGATGCTTGTTTGGTGCTCACTGCTGCAGACTTGCTGACTATCCTGTCTGGAGACAATACACATCTCTTTAACCTGTGCTTAATGCTCCCTCCTCCACTCACATTGTCTGTATCTTTAAGAACTGGTTGGCTGTTGAGATTTGCATTCTAATCAGTATTCTATAACTTGATTTTGTGTCTCTGTGACTTGTTTGAGAGCAGATTTCCACTCCATCTGACGAAGGAGCAGCGCTCCGAAAGCTAATGGTATTTGCTACCAAATAAACCTGTTGGACTTCAACCTGGTGTTGTTAAAACTGTTACTAAGTTAATGAGACCCAGCTCTCAGATGGCTTTCTGTTATCACCATTGGGCGGCTGGCTGACAGACACTAGATTGTTAAAATCTTTCCTCTCTAATGTTTGATCCCGAAGTAAATACATGATACCTCATTACATAAAAATATTTTTCTTGATATTTGTAGATGTTTCACCACTTTGAAAATACGTTTAGAGTGGAGTGATAAATCTGATGGTCATTGCAATTTTATTTTTGATATTTCAATCAGTTCTTAGCATCACGTTAAATGTTGTATTTTTCTTATGATTTGAATGCTTAGGCCGATCGTTACCAAATGTTGATAGAAGAGCTGAAAGCAAGCAGGACTCAATTACATCTCTTCCTTTTATATTATAATGAGAAGTTCATTGAAAATGTTAGCAATGAACTACAAGCAAACAATAAAACTATAAATAGTCGGAAAGCAAGACAAGCCACAGCAGAGGAAGAAGTGAGAGTGAAGAAAAAAGAGTTGGGTAAACTTAACCGGGAACTACAGCAAATAGAGAATGAGATAAAGTAAGTTGCTGTTGTACCTGAATACAATCAGAATATACTTTTGAATATTGAGTTGCTAATCATAGTTGCTGCTTGGATTTAACGGAGAAAATGCTTCTGAGTTATCAGATCTGTTTTTCGTATATTTAACCATGTGTTATTGGATCATGTGACGTCTACAAAGGTTATTGGATTTATCTTGTATGTGTTAGATCCCCTGTAGGTGAGATTCTTAATGGATAAAGAGAGCTCCATCCCAAAACCAATTTTTTCACCCAATGCCACCATGTGCTTATATCTGTGTGTCCCTTGTTTTAAATTGCCAATACATTAGTGCACTGATAGCTGTTTATAATTAGCATGTGTCCATGGTTTTAGGTTGCAGCTTGCATCTAATACAGTGTAAGTTATTTGGAACTGTCAATAAATGTCCATTTTTGGGATGTATGTTTCTTCGGGTTTCACTGTAGCCCCCATGTCAATGCTGCACTGATTGGAGGTTGTTCTTCGCAGTGTATGGTAACTAGAAAAGTTTCAAAACAGAAATGTTATTATTTACATTGTCATGATAATAAAGTTTTAGCATTCTTAGATACAGAACACTGCTTGTGATGAGTTTCCAGCCTTTTTCTTTTTTCCAATCTTTTTTTGTCATTCCTCACATTGGCAGCAATTAATTGGGAGATGTGGGGAAAATGGAGTGTTTGAAATACATCAGGATACCTCTCTAGTGAAATAAATAGGGCAGTGGTTCCCAAAGGGTGCGGCACGCCACACTGGTGCGGCGAGAGAGGATGGCAAGTGTGGCGGGAAGATTCAAGGACAATCAAAGAAACATTTAAACATTGTGGTGACCCACTGTAATTACATGTTGTATGCCTGGACACACCCCTGCTGCACCTGGCCTGAGACTCCTCCTTTCCACCTCAGACTCCTCCCTTTCCACCTGAACGAGGTATAAAGGTGATGGTTCCTCCTCCTTGCCTCAGTCTGGGCCAGGTTAGCTACAAGGGTGTGTTCCAGTTCTTTGCGATTAAAAGCCTGTTATTTTCACTCACTCGCTGGAGTCCTCGTAATTGATGGTGCATCAATTTTAATCGCAAAGAAAAAAAAACAGAATGGAGCAAATTCTAAAGCCCGATAAATTAAACCTGGATCCGCAAGCTGTGGGAATTGCCAGCAGCTTCGCTCACTGGCTGAAGTGCTTTGAAGCCTTCCTCGAAACCTCCGCTGCCGTCCAGTCCGATTCAGACCAGCAGCACGTGCTCCACGCCCGGGTAAGTGACGTGGTTTATGCCACCATCTGTGACGCTGAGACGTACAGGGACGCGCTAGAGCTCCTAAAGAGCCAGTACAGTAAACGGACAAATGAAGTCTACGCCAGGCACCTTCTGGCTACTCGAAGACAGCGGCCGGGAGAATCGAGTGCACAGTTTCTCCGCGAACTACGGGTACTCGGCAGGGCCTGTAATTGCAAGGCTGTATCCGCCGCGCAGTACACAGAGCACTTAATCCGCGATGCCTACATTACGGGCATCTCATCCAACTACATTCGGCAGCGACTGCTAGAGCAAGGTGGGCTAGACCTACCAAAAACTGTGACACTCGCTGAATCCTTAGAGGTGGCCTCCAGTAACCTCGAGGCGTACGCACCTGACCACGCGGTTACATCGTGGGCATCACGGTCGCTACCACCCCAGTATCTAGGAGGGCCACAGACTTACGCTACACAGCGCCCCACCAACAACTCAACTGCTGCGGCTGTTGCAGGTCCGAAGTGCCATTTTTCGCAGTCTGGGGAAGCACCCCCAACAACGCTGCCCGGCAAGGGAGGTGCTCTGCTCTGGGTGCAGAAAGAAAGGCCACTACGCTAAAGTCTGCAGGGCAAAATCGTCCTCGACGCCAAACAGTGCAGCATGCGACCTGAGGGAGCCACAACTTCGGACGCCATCGGCCGCGTGTGAGTCAAGGGAGCTGCCATTTTGGACGCCATCGGCCACGTGTAAGTCAAGGGAGCCGCCATTTTGGACGCCATCGGCCGCGTGTGAGTCAAGGGAGCCACCATTTTGGACGCCATCGGCCGCGTGTGAGACAAGGGAGCCATCATTTTGGACGCCGGTCGATCATTCTCCAGGATCCACGGTGGCAGCGGTCCAGCTAGACCAATCCCGTCCGCATCAACTCACGAGGTCCATGATGGACATCCAGGTAAATGGCCACGTGGGAAATTGTTTGTTTGACTGCGGGAGTACGGAGAGTTTCATCCACCCCGATACAGTGCGCCGCTACGCCCTTTCTGTGCGGCCAGTCAAACAAACCATTTCCTTGGCCTCAAAGTCCCGCTCGGTGGATGTCCTCGGGTACTGTGTGGTGACCCTTATGGTTCGGGGGACCGAGTATGAAAATTTTTAAGCTCCTGGTGCTGCCACACCTCTGCGCTCCCGTACTCCTAGGGCTCGATTTCCTGACCCATCTTAGGAGTGTCACGTTGCAGTACAACGGGCCTCTTCCCCCAATCTCCGTCTACAACCCACAGTTCCTAGACTGCCCACCGCGCACCACTTGCAGCCTTTCGACCCTTCAAGTCACCCCTCCCTCGCTATTCGAACACCTCACCCCCGAGTGTAAGCCCATTGCCACCAAGAGCAGACGGTACAGTGCGGGGAACAGGACCTTCATTAGGTCCGAGGTCCAGCGGCCCCTGAAGGAAGGGATCATTGAGGCTAGCACCAGCCCCTGGAGAGCGCAGGTGGTGGTGGTCAAAACTGGGGAGAAACACCGGATGGTCATCGATTACAGTCAGACCATCAATCGGTACATGCAGCTGGATGCGTATCCCCTTCCACGCATATCCGACATGGTCAATCGGATTGCGCAATACCGGGTGTTCTCCACGATTGACCTCAAATCGGCTTACCACCAGCTCCCCATGCGCCCGGAGGACCGCAAATATACTGCTTTCGAGGCGGGTTCCCTACGGCATCACCAACGGGGTCTCGGTCTTCCAGCATGAAATGGACCGAATGGTAGACCAGAACGGGCTGCGGGCCACCTTCCCGTACCTGGATAACGTCACCATCTGCGGCCATGATCAGCAGGACCACGACGCAAACCTCAATAAATTCCTTCGCACGGCCGCTCTCCTAAATCTGACCTACAATAAGGAGAAGTGTGTCTTCCGCACTCACCGCCTTGCCATCCTGGGGTATGTAGTGGAGAACGGGATCATCGGCCCCGATCCTGACCGCATGCGCCCCCTCATGGAACTTCCCCTTCCCACCAATCTTAAAGCGCTGAGGAGATGCCTGGGCTTCTTCTCATACTACGCCCAGTGGGTCCCTAATTACGCGGATAAGGCCCGTCGCTTATCAAATCCACCCTTTTTCCCCTGTCTGGAGAGACCTGCTTGCCCTTCGACCGCATCAAAGCAGACATCGCGAAGGCCACGATGCACGCTGTGGATGAGTCAATCCCCTTCCAGGTGGAGAGTGATGCGTCTGACTTCGCCCTTAACCAGGCGGGCAGACCTGTGGCCTTCTTCTCACGAACCCTCCAAGGCTCGGAAATTCGACACTCCTCTGTCGAGAAGGAGGCTCAGGCCATCGTCGAAGCAGTGCAACACTGGCGCCACTACTTAGCTGGCCGACGGTTCACTTTGCCCACGGACCAACGTTCGGTGGCTTTTATGTTCAACAACGCGCAGAGGGGCAAGATTAAGAATGATAAGATACTGAGGTGGAGGATTGAGCTCTCCACCTACAATTATGATATCTTACACCGGCCCGGGAAGCTCAATGAGCCTCCGGACGCTCTGTCTCGCGGAACATGTGCTAGCGCACAAATGAATCAACTACAGGCTATCCACAATGACCTCTGTCACCCGGGAGTCACCAGGCTCTACCATTTTATTAAGGCCCGTAACCTGCCCTATTCTGTTGAGGACGTCCGGTCTATAACCAGACACTGTCCGGTCTGCGCGGAGTGTAAGCTGCACTTCTATCGGCTGGACAGGGCACACCTCATAAAAGCCACCCGCCCCTTTGAACGCCTCAGCATTGATTTCAAAGGGCCCCTTCCTTCCTTCTGACCGCAACATCTATTTCCTCAACGTTATAGATGAGTACTCCCGATTCCCTTTTGCCATTCCCTGCTTGGATATGACTTCAGCCACGGTCGTCAAGGCCCTGCACGGCCTCTTCACCCTGTTCGGTTACCCTAGCTACATCCATAGCGACTGGGGATCCTCCTTCATGAGTGATGAGCTGCGTCAGTACCTGCTCTCTAAGGGCATAGCCTCGAGTAGGACTACCAGCGATAACCCCAGGGGAAACGGGCAGGTAGAGAGGGAGAATGCGACAGTCTGGAAGGCCGTTTTACTAGCACTACGGTCTAAAGGCCTTCCAGTCACCCGCTGGCAAGAAGTCCTCCCCGATGCACTGCAGTCAATTAGGTCACTCCTGTGTACGGCTACCAATGCCACCCCCCATGAGCGAATGTTTGCTTTCCCTAGGAAGTCCTCCTCGGGAATCTCACTACCATTGTGGCTGGCGTACCCAGGCCCGGTTCTGGTCCGGAGGCATGTGCGGCCCCATAAGTTGGACCCCCTGGTCAAAAAGGTCCAGCTCCTCCACGCCAACCCCCAATATGCCTATGTGGCACCACCATGGGCGGGAGGACACGGTCTCTATCCGGGACCTGGTGCCTGCGGGTGCCGCGGAGCCCACTATGACCCCCCCCCCCCCCCCCACCCCACCCCACATCCCTAGACCCCTCTATTGTTCAGGTAGCACCAGGTCCGCTTACTTCTTTGTCCCCTGTATGCAGCTCACCTGAGCCCCCGGAGTCACCACACAGTACCCAACCAGAAGGGACGACGGCGGACTCGAGCTGCTTCATCCTGGCATCTGAAACAACACCTCAACTGGTACTACGGCGGTCGCAGCGACGGATCAAGCCGCCCGACAGCCTGAACCTGTGAGGGGACGATGCCTTACTTCAGTTTCGTGACTCTTGTATATATATATATCTTCATGCCTCTGTATATATTGTTCCACCCATCTCACCCCCGCCAGATTCCTTTTTTAAAGAGGGGGTGAATGTGGTGACCCACTGTAATTACATGTTGTATGCCTGGACACACCACTGCTGCACCTGGCCCGAGACTCCTCCCTTTCCACCTGAGACTCCTCCCTTTCCACCTGAACGAGGTATAAAGGTGATGGTTCCTCCTCCTTGCCTCAGTCTGGGCCAGGTTAGCTACAAGGGTGTGTTCCAGTTCTTTGCGATTAAAAGCCTGTTATTTTCACTCACTCGCTGGAGTCCTCGTAATTGATGGTGCATCAAACATGGATAGATATTTTTCCAAAGTGAGAACAAGAGCATCAAGTGATGCTGAGGACGATGTCCCATGATCATATTATAAAGTACTTGTGTTCTATGTTATGAATCAAGCACTGCTCGGAGTTGGTTTTTTTTGTTTTTGAATGTATTTCTTATCAATAAAAAATTCGGTGTGGTGCGAGCAAATTTTTATTCCAAAAGTGCGGCCCAGTGAAAAAAGCTTTGGAACCACTGAAATAGGGAGTCATGAGTGCTAATGGATGCATTGGTCACATTTTTAAGAAGCAAAAAATTATGCTTAGCTGCTCAGCCAGTGACATAGAGTTAGCATCACGAATACTGAGGGGTTGCATTTGTAGGCAGTGAGTGGTGGGGGCCATCGAGTGATGTGAGGCTGATTTCTAATGGCAGAGGTTGATAGAGGAAACCCTGATGAACAAACAAATCCCAGATAAGATGAGAGAAGGCTACTTTGGCATTAGTGAAAATAGAAAGGAGGATCTTCGGAAGATGCTTTCTCCTAATTGAGAGGAGGCCAGAGAAGCACTATAAGGGGAAGAAGGTGCTACTTGTCAAGGTGCGTACTGTCCATTTGCTACTTGCAAATGACGGAGTACCAGTCGGAGACTGCGCTGATGCAGGCAGATTGGACATTTGTGCTCTGGTCCAGAATGACCTGATTTCTCAGGGTCCCCACACCATTCCCCTACCTGCAACAGTCATTATAGAATGCCTACAGTGCAAAAGGAGGCAATTTGGCCCAACAAACCTGTACTGACTTTCTGACAGCTTATGTCACCTGAGCCCTCTCCCCACCCTATCCCTGTAACCCTACACATTTACCATGGCTAATCTATCTAACCCACGCATCTTGGGACACGAAGGGGCAATTTAACATGGCCAATCCACCTAACCTGCACATCTTTGTACTGTGGGAGGGAATCAGAGCACCCAGAGGAAACCCACACAGACATGTGGAGGACGTGCAAAATCAATGCAGTCACCCAAACCCTGAATTGAACCTGGCTCCCTGACACCTATTGAGTGGAACAGTGATTAACCCTGCTGCCTCACAGCGCCAGGGACCCGGTTAGATTCCCGGCTTGGGTCAATGTGTATTTGGAGTTTGCACATTCTCCCCGTGTCTGCGTGGGTTTCCTCTGAGTGCTCCGGTTTCCTCCCACAGTCTAAAGATGTGCTGGTTAGGTGGATTGGCTGTGCTAAATTCTTCCTCTGTGCACCCGAACAGGCACAGGAACGTGGTGACTAGGGCTTTTCACAGTACTTCATTGCAGTGATAATGTAAGCCTACTTGTGACTAATAAATAAACTTTTATTTAAGTTCAATGTTGCCTTAAATATTTTTACATGTGGGTTCTAAGGATCAACTGGAGACCTGAGTGGCATCTTGCAGTCAGCAGCTCATGCCATTTGGCAAGTCATGGATGCACTATTCTGGACAGTGGAGGAATGTGTTGATTTGAAAACAAATGGGCTAGTATAGTCACAGAGGCCTTTGGAGTTTGCCACTATCACAGGATTCTCTCATGTCCATGGGATACCTGTTTATCTATCAAAGCAGCAGCAGACCAACCAACCAGATTCCTGAACAGAAAAGATTTTGACCCACTGATTGTTCAATTGGCCTGTGACCACAGGAAGCACATCTTATACGGTCTGCAATTTTGAGAATTACAGATGTCACAACTTCGCAAGCCAACTTGGGTGGCTGCTGGGGATAAGAGTTATCCCCTTGGGAAGTAGCGACAACCAAAACCATCTGCTAACAAACTTGAATCGATGAAACCATGGACATCTTGAAGATGCACTTCTGTTGCCTTGACCACTCAAGTTGTGCACTCCAGTGTGAGCCAACCAAGGTGTCTCGTATTTTGTTCATCTGCTGTGCATTTCACAACATATACAAAAAGGATTGGCGATGGATGAAATGGAAGACCTAGAACATCACTATACCTTGGAGGAGGATTAGGAGGAGTAGGGAGAGGACAGTGGAGGGGATGCTCCAGAAGGAACCAGTGCCCAGAGCATTAGAGGAAGATTGCTAAAGCCATGCTCAAGGCAATTGGCAGGCTGGCATGGTTGCAAGAGCAAGAGCCACGCTAATTCAGTAGTGTTTCACTTGAGCATCTCTCAGCTCTTATAACAGATGACTCTAACTCACCATCAAAGAGAGAAATAATCCAACAAGCACAAAATCCGAATACCATTTCCAGCCAAAAACACAACGGGGTTTCCACCACCAACAAGGCCATCATGATACAACAGCAAACCTGCCTCCCCACAATTCCTCCAGAGGCTGGTGCACTTGCACCCTTGTATCTCTGAGCCATCAGTGACTCTGAGCATTCACTGCTACTGAGAGGCCCACTCTTTATGCCCTTCTCAGCACAATGTTTCTGGATCCAGAGTAGTGGTGTATATGCCCTGTTGGAAGGAATGGAGAACTGATACCATGGAATCTGGTGATGACTGGACTGGAACATTCTTCTTCTCCAGAGCTGTTCCTATGGAAAACACAAGGAAGTGGTGATGGGGACTTGGCCCACTCAGGTGCCGCAGCACATCAATCCCATTGATAAGAGTGGGAGTTTAGTCACAGCCTGCATTGAGCAGGAGTGACTTCCATGCCTTTCACCTGAAGACAAGACTGTCAAAATGTCTGTTATTCACAACCTGATGCAACGGTACCCTCACAACTTCCTACTTTGTCTTCTTGATCGGGGTCTGAATGTGGAGTTTAGTGCACCACCACATATCTGAGACATTTCCCTGGTATAACGGGCTCTCTCCTACTGAATAAGGGGAGGAAGATTTATGAGTAAATGAGCCTTCCCTCACCCCTTCCAGAATGATATTCTTATAGGTTGTGCTCCCCAGTGATGTCCCCTGCTTTATTGTGCCCATACGTTAGGGTTGTTGATGCTTTAGTCATGAAGTTGGTCTCTTGATCTGACAAATTTAAGGAAAACTATCGACATTCGGTCTGCTCAGCTCAAGTGCGTGCATGTGTGTTCATAGTTAAAGATTTGTCATTTAGGTTTCATATGCCACTCACCTTTCAAAGACTTTATCAAGTCATTGAATCTCTTTCTTCACTGGACTTGCATTCTTCTGGTCACTCCAATTTTTAGGCCCGCATGTTATTCTCCCAGATCTGCACCAGGTGCAGCGAGGTCAGAGAATCGCTCCCCCAATGTATTGAACACTGCTACTACCAAATGAA
Source organism: Mustelus asterias (assembly GCF_964213995.1). Lineage (NCBI taxonomy): Eukaryota > Metazoa > Chordata > Chondrichthyes > Carcharhiniformes > Triakidae > Mustelus > Mustelus asterias. The sequence goes on along the minus strand of NC_135809.1, from coordinate 42,892,467 downwards.
TAGTAAAATGAATTGCCCACCTGTTTTAGACAAGCCTGTCATACGTCACTGCCAACCCCTGAATACTGTACGATGTACAGTGGAACTCATTATTTCCACTCCTACCACCAGATTTATAATGCTAAAATGGGCTGCGAATGGCAGAAAATGTAGGACTGCATCTCTTATCTGACCAGATGTTAATTTATATTTTTTGTATTTCAGCTTTTCACTCCATTACTCTGACTATTTCACGATTTGACATTCTCATTTGAGGCTTATATTTTTGTTTTCCCATCCTGTGATGATTAAAATCCATTGTTTATAAATAGCATGTGACAATCCTGATTTTTAACTTTGCAGTTGTGGAATAGACTTAGGACAGCCATTGGGTCAAGAGATTTATTAGGCTGCTTCTGCATAGATCCAGTCATTCTGTTGAACACAGCCAGTAGCTGTTGCTGATGGATGGCAATGGAATTTCAGATATGAGGGGCCCTTCATAAGAGATCTCAAAGGAACTTCTCCTATCACTCAGGAGAAGGGTTTAATGGTTA